>NC_045644.1:5885000-5902500 GCF_009829145.1 Chiroxiphia lanceolata
CACTAAACAAGGATTTGTTGTGGGATTTGAGAGGGCTGTGTAGTGCTTCAGTGTTAAGCACCCAAAACTCTGGGGGACTGGCACTAATTTCCTCTCTCTCGTAAAACAACATAGTATTCATAACAACTCGAGAGGCTTGACATAAGTAATGATGGCATATGCAGGCGAAGATTACCACCCCAACAGTGTAATCAAGGTGCTAGGTACTAATGCAAGTTAAATTGAGACAATAATGCTGAAACTTGCATTGTGGGATTAGGAGAGTACTTGAAATGCTGACATCGGCATCTCCTGGAAGCGCGCCTGTCTTCCTTTCAATTCCTGGTTATACTTAATGACCTCAAAATTTGTATGTCGTTAACACCGTGTACTGAAGTGGGAGAGAACAAGGTTTGGGAGGGAGAAGATTCCCTGCCTTCGTTGACTTTTGTCTCTCCTGGTAATTGGTGGCGTGTTGGCGGCGGCCGAGCTCGCGGGGGGCCCCGGGGGCCCAAACCCACCCACCCAACCCCTGGAAACGTCCAGATCAAGGCGTATTAAAATTTGATGCTCAGATCAATATTGTGGCACCCAGGTAATTAAAGTGGGTTTGTTTATTTGGCTTCTTCTAAATAAAAAGGGCTTAATACAGACTAATTACACCGAGCCCTTCGTCTACCGTAGGATAATAATGGCGGCAATTTAAAGTGATATTAAATGAGAATTAATAAAGGAATATTGAGTCACTTTGACTGCATTAAGCTGCGTGAAATGATTTCTTAGCTCAATTTAACTTTCTGTCCACAGTTTAATGATTGATAAGCTTGGAATTTTTATAGAGGTAATCTAAAACAATATTTGATTGCTATGTTGAATTAATAACAAGAAGCCCTTTTTTTTCTTGTTTATCAGCACATCGGGAGAGATGCTCCCTTTCACTTTAATGATGGTAATTTGTATAACCCTTCTGCTGGATATTCGGCTTAGTTTATGCATTTGAACGATACTTTGACAAGATTTTAATTATTTTTGAAAAAAAATAGATATTTTCTGGGCAGTTTGTAGTTCTGTGTATAACACATGAGTTAGCAACTTATTCAAACAGACCTAAAGTAGGTTAAAAAAAGGTAGAAGTCAGCTTCAACTTTGACAATATTTTAATTTTTTTTTACAAGACGTGCATGTTTTCTGGGCAGTTTATACTGCTATGTAACGTGTGAGGTTAGAAACTTATTCAAACAGACCTAAAGCAGGTTAAAAAAAGGTAGTAGTCAGCTTCAAGTGAAAATTGAAACTATCTTTAAATCCTGGAATGAAGATTGTAGTGAATCATGTTCCTTTAAAATGACCCCTGGAGAACTGCATGACAGTAGGAAACACTGGTTTGAATGTTCCAAATCTGAAATGAAGTGACCTGGATTTACTCTCCAAAAACTCTCGCTTCTTACACCAGTTCATGAAGCAACGTGTGCTGGAATAAAACGTGTTTGATTGGAGAGGAAACTTCTCTGAGGCACTTTGAAACTCCGAAGTGGCCAAAAGGCAAAGACATAAATTTTGAGTGCAAGTCCACTTTATCTGTGCAATTAAGGCATTTAAGTATGTTTAAATTTTGGTCCTGTGTTGCAACTCCCTGTGCCCTGTGTCCCAGCCCGTTGCCATCCCGACCCTTCTCCAGGCTCCGAAGCAAGGGGGGAGATCAGGACCTTGTGCCAAACACTTTTTTTTTATATATATGTAACAAATTGCTGCTGTTGTTCATTAATTTCTGTCTTGGAAATGCCATGTCAAGCCTCCCAAGGAACCTACCAGTGTCCCCTGGACAGCTTCTCACCATGGGCCAGCATGAGTTCCTGATGAAATTACAGGTGCAGGGAAATGCAGAATTAGAAATATATCTGATGTTGCAATACTTGTGAAGCTATAGCTTTGTTGATGACAGGACAATTCCGTTTTTGACAGTTTAATTTACTGTTGCCAGTGGACAAGAGCAAAAGGAGAACGTAGGGTGAGGCACCTGCCCCCTCGCGCTGTGTTTCACATGGTAGGTTGCAAAATCATGACTCCCTCAACCTGTCGTGCTCAAATGAGAAGGTTTTCAGCTGGGGAAATGGAATACATCAGTGCAGGTAATATTGCCTGACCTCATAAAACAAAAGGAAAAATTGCAGATTCTGACAGCCATTATGAATCTTGTATCAGCATCCAAACGGCTCGGAGCCGAGGCACGGAGCATGTTTGCAATAGGGAAAAAAAATCCACAGGGTTGCCACATTGACTTGCAATACAGAGCAAAAAAATGACTTGTCAGTAATTCGTTGTGGGATGTTAAAGAGGCTGTTGAATTTACTAGTTATATACACAGGGAGTGTTTAGCCTGGAGCAGCGGGTGGGAATGGTGCTTGCCGAGGTGGTCTGTGCTCGGACATGGTCTCGGGTGGGAGGGCACGGGGGAGGTGAAGAAACGCATATTTTAGGCAACCTTTGTTGGTTCAGAAATCACTGAGCCTTTTTAGTGTTCACGCCATAAATGTACACGTTCTCTTCCTCTTAAACCATATTGTTTTAGTTTTGGAAGCCTTTGGACTACAATGCTTTCTTGAAAAGCATGGCAGGGGGTTGGAACTTGGTGATCTTTAAGGTCCCGTTCTGTGATTCTGTGAAAACCCCAAGTGTTACAGCATGAGATTATACACCCAATTGGAATTTTATTTCTATGTAAAGAAGGAGCTTTATCGAGTACAGTGCTTTCCAGTTTCATATTAAGGTTTCCTTAACCCTTAATTTCTTGACTACTCATGCTTTTCCTAATTTGATGTTGTACCTTCAGCCATCTCATTCCTCTTTGGGCTTCCTTGTGTTCTGTATTTTCAGAAAGTTCTGAAAGTAAGTATTATCAGAGTTGTTTAGTAAGGCAAATAAATTAAGGATGGAGTCAGTCATTAGTAATTAGTTTAACCATTTGCATGCTCAAAATGCCTTGAATTCTTGCAGATTTTCACTGGTTGGGCTGTATTTGATAATAATGTTCTGGGGGAAGTCTGTTCATCAGATTAATATGCTTTTTGTGACTGTTTTTAAGTTTGAAATTCCTCTTTTCTCTAGAAAAAAATATTTAGACTTTCTATGTTAAAACCTTTGTGCCTTTTGAAGAGGCAAAGGCCGTTACATTGCTCCTCTGATGACAGGTTTCAGTCATGCTCAGGTAATGCCAGGTCAAGGTACTTCTTCCCTCAGAGATGAGACTCTTCCTTTTTTGTGCTATGGAGAGCCATTTTAACCTACAAGAATAAGATTTAATCTTCTGCATCATCTGCTCTTCCAAATTTCCTTTCATGGCGCCAGTGGGTGCAGCTTCAGTGCTTGATGTCAAGCATAGACCGCACCGGACCACGCCATGGCTTCATCTCAGGCTGGATGATGGAGAGCATTGCTCCGACTTTCTCTGACTCTTTGGGGAATAAAAGCTCTTCTTGCTCGGGCTAATTGGGCTGGTGTATGTGTGGGCAGGTTATCCTCTCACACGGTGATATTTACCCATCCCCTCCTCAGCTGGAGCTGCGCGCCGGGCCCTCGGCCGCTCTGTGTTTGCTGGAACTGGAGTGCACTTGAATTAAATTGCAGCTCATGAATACAACAAGAGTGTCGGGATATTGAAGGGAAACAGAGCTGGTGGGGCAGGCAGGGGCTGGGCATCTTCCTGTCCTCACCCCCCAACCCAGGGACAGCTACAGGGAAAAAGGGAAGGAACCAGGCATTTCCCTGTGCTCATCCACAACCCAGGGACAGGTACAAAGGAAAAAGGGAGAGAGAAACAGTTTGAAAAGGAAAATATGGGAACAGAGACAGGAGAATTAGATTTTAATTTTTTGGTTTCTGGCTCTTTAGCTGAAGGTTAAGATCTTAAAAACATCTGAAATATTTGCTTTTTTCATTCATGAGGATTGTTTATGCAAACAAGGTGAAATACTTATCTGTGATTATATCATAGAATCATAGAATCATAGAATAGTTTGGGTTGGATCATCTTGTTCCTCCCCCTGCTATGGGCAGGGACACCTTCCTCTGGACCAGGTTGCTCCAAGCCCTGTCCAGTTGGACACTTCCACAGATGAATGGGACAATCACAATTGGTCATCTTCATGGCCCACCTCTGAACTCAGGCAGGTCCTTGTTTATATGAATTTAAGTGATCTGAAGGGCCTTTCCCACTACCAAAAAAGAAAAAAAAAATTTAAAAAGTGTGAAAGAAAATATGTATTTGAATACAAGTATTTGAATACATATAAGATGCTAAAATTCAGTGAGCCACTTGGTAGATTAGATGGAAAGGTTATCCAGCAAAACTGAACACAGCCCAGAAAGATTGAAAAACATTAAATTCCAGAAGGGTGTAAAATGTGAGATTTCCTATTCAAATACTGATATTTTAGCCACCCAAGTATTAAAAATGTCACTGTATTCTACAGCCAACTCTATCACCAACAACAAACATGAACTTCCTGCTTCTGCTCGGAGGTGGTAATTCCGGATTCTCTCATTAATTTAAGTTGATGTTGCTTTTGAGGCAATTAAAGCACAAAGGTGACATCAGAAAGGAAGGATTAAGGTTGGAAATACCGTGTATTAACCTGTGCCTGGATGTGGCTGCTCTTTGGGGCAGTCTGTCGCTGTATGCTGCCAATCTGCACTCCAGGGGTTGAGGATCTCAACCAGCTTTGTCGTCACTGTTGTGGGGGTGGAGAAATCATACATGAATCTTGAATTATTATGGAGAAAGAAAACAGGAGCAAGTTGAGATTCTTTTGAATCTACTCTTTGAGTAAGCTCAAGAAGAATAGCCATAGAGAGGGTTCACACTATGTCAGTGGGGGAGTAAAGAGGGAAATGAATGTGCCAAAATTTGTTGCACTGACATGTTTGCAGCACGTGACCGCAACTTTTTTAGTGATATTGTGGAAAATCTCTGCAGTTGGCCTCTCACACAGGTGTAACATTACTAATTGTAGCACACTTACGGTACCTTCTGTATTTGCAACTGTTAATAAGTTGCTTTTCCATAAATTATCACTTAATATCTTCTGTCAGCACAAACAGGCCTCGACCGAAAATACAGATAAACATTTCGAGCTGCTTTAGAAAGGCGTTGGTTGTTTTCAAATAACAATAAGCTCTGAGCGAAAAAGCCACTTCTTAAAATTCAGATTTTTCCAGAGAGTGGAAAAATCCCCTCTGGTTGATGTGGCTGCAGATTAAGGAGGGGCAGGACGTCCTTTCCCCCTTCAATCACGGCCGCAGCGCGTTTCACATTACCGGGTGACCGGCTCTTTCCTTTTAACGGCTGAAATGGTTTGCAAAGGCCACTTCAAGTTTCTCGGCTTTTCACTGCCTTTTGTGTGAGACTGTCAGCACCCGAGCCCCGGCCATGACATGCACAGACCGGCTGGTTTTTCTCCTTCAGATCAGCGGCTCTGGACAGCTTCTCTTTCTCTGGCAGCCGCTTCAACCTGCTCTGTCTTGTCATCTTCGAGTTCAATATCTGCTACTCTGAAGGAAAAAAAATGGGATGGGTTGGACCATTGTATTTGGTCTTTTGACCCTCCATGTTGCCCATGAGCAGTGAAGGATAACTTTTGACAAGCCATGTCAGATGTGACAGGCAATCTAGTTGGGTTGAGTGGAAATGTGCTGTACAAGTTTGAAGCCTTAGTTGGGGGCATTTTCCTGGTGTTCAGTGCATTTAAATTGACACCAGACCTCAGTGTTGTTCGTTGCAGAGCCCCGCGTTTCCAAAGCATGCAGTTTTATCAGCTCAAATGAAAACCTTTCATATGCATTTTGCATCTCATTCCACCAATCCAAGGCAATATAGCCCTTCCCAGGGTTCTTTTTCCATCTCTCAGGAACAAACATTAAATTTAGTTTTCATCTATAAGTATGTTTGATTTTTATTTTGATGTAGGAGGTTGTGTTTTACTGTTCCCTGTATTTCTCTGTCTTTCCATCACACCTGAGTGTGATGTGATGCACAACTCCACGCTCACTGTTATGCCGAAAGTCACTGAATATTGAAAATCATTCAAAAAGCATTAAAGCATGCTAACCTTCCAACTGCTTTTATTTCCAATTAATTACTCAGAAATGTTGATGATACAACTTCTGTGGGAAGCACATTTTCTGCAGTATTACATAGGCTTCAGTTCTTGTTGTATCCTTGCACTAATGGGTTGGGATACGTGTTTTTTCTTTTATTTAAATTAATTCTCATTATGGATGAGAAAAGCTGGTGGATAACATACTCCCTGTTGAAGCTGTCAGGGGTGGTGATCTGGCTTACTCTTACCTACCATGAGCATCCTGAGTGCTGATCCCTTGCCTCCTAATGCCTTTCCTACCATAGTTCTCCTCTTACCCCCCCCCCCTCAGATCAGCACAGGGTCCTGATCAGCACAGGATTCTGATGGGCAGCAGCAATAAATGACAAGAAATTACCTTTTTGATGCTCCAGTCCAATCCAACCTGAGCTACCAAGCAGAACCTTCATTCCCATTGCTGCCACCTTGATGCTGTATTTTTGTTCCCCTCTCTGGTGTCATAGATCCCAGAATGGTTTGGGTTGGAAGGACCTTAAAGACTAGTCCAAACCCTTTGTCCTGGGCAGGGACACCTTCCACTAGCCCAGGTTGCTCCAAACCCCGTCCAACCTGGCCTTGAACACTTCCAGGGATGGGGCAGCCACAGCTTCTCTGGGCAACCTGTGCCAGGGCCTCCCCACCCTCACAGGGAGGAATTTCTTCCTAATATCGAATCAGAACCTAATATGTTTCAGGAGTATAGGGAAAACCATCTCCATACATCATTTTGGTTCCATTTCAACTTGTGAATCCTTCCAGAAACATGTAATTTGAAGTGTTTTAAAGACATTATTATTATTATTATTATTATTATTATTATTATTATTATTATTAACAACAATAATAATAATTAGTAACTCTTTCCTGGATGCTGCTTATATCTAAAATGCTTATCCCTTCCTTTTCCCCCTCTCTTTCAGTGATTTGTCTTTCAGACGTTGTGTAGATCTTGTGAATAAATTCACTTTAAGGGCTATAAGACCTTTTAAGTAACTGAAGGATCATTTCATTGTCTGTGCAAATACTATTTGCCTTTGGGGTCCTTTCCAACCCAAATCAGTCCCTGATTTTATGATTATGGTTTTGCCTCCACTTTTGGGATGGGGAACAAAATGTGACACCAAGAAGAGTACTTTTGTGCCAATACAGTGCCTTTCAGTCCTGCAAGCAAGGTGACACTTTTGACTGTTGATTTTTCCCCAAAATATTACTGATTTGTTTATTTTTTTCTTCATAGTAGAAGTGATTTTCCTCATAAACTGTTCAGGTGCGAATTAAAAACAAATTCAACTGCTGGGTCAGTTAAGTCTTTAAAACAAAACAAAAAAAAAAGGCACAGAGTGAGCAGTTGGCAATAAACTTGTCCTTTTTGGCACCTGGAATCAAAACAGTAACATAACAGTACCTTTATATAGCATATAAAAATATAATTCAGGATAAGAATTCAGAGGTCACAGCAAGTGGTTACCTAAATAGCTCTAGGGAGTTAAAATAGTTTGCTTATACAAAGATAAGGTGATTTTTTTATGCAGAAAGCCCATGTGTGGTTCCAGAGCCTGATGGTTTTATATGCAGTAAAACAACTTTAAAAACAACATGCAGAAAAAGTTGAAGAAAATAATTTTTGCAGACTGTAAAAGACATCAAAACTTGGGAGGCCACTAATTCTGCTCCACTTAAAAATGTCCATCACTCTTGGCTTTAATTAGTGCATTGTGTTTTCAACCAACAGCTTCCATCATTTCTGTGGCCACACGTTGTTGTGAGGTGTCGTTATGGCCAAAAATGGGGATTCTTGGCCATGGAGAACTTGTGGTAGAACATTTCAGAGGTGTAAAGTCTGCAGGGGCTGAAGTTACTCCCTCAGTATTTACATTTGGCTGCCAGACTTAGGGCTCCTCAGGATCCTTTGTGCCCAGGGTTGTATCCAGAGCTACAGTTCCTTTTAACTGGAAATTAACCTTGGATCACTGCAAATGGGTCCTCTCCAACCCTTCCTGCTCCTCACCACCTTCCAGGAGAGGTTATCCATGTGATGGGAAAAATATAGGGGTTGTGGGTGATATGTGGCCATTCTCTTAGGTCTACTGGAAGGTGTCCCTGCCCATGGCAGGGGATGGGATGAGCTTAAGGTCTCTTCCAACCCAGGCCATTCTCTGATTCTGTATTTTGACACATTTTTCATTGACTCTGTGGATTTCACATTGAAATTGATGTTTGCAAGCACATTTAAAAACCAGCACTCGAAACTAAACCGACAAGAAAAGCCCTAAACTAAAGCAAAGGCCATTGATACTACAGGAGCTTGAGCTTTATAGTAGAAGATAAAACAATATTTTCTTTTTTCAGCTCTAAAAGTGTCGATTTTGATCTGGAAGCTTAATTTCTCTCATCAAGGAATTAAGCACTCAGTTAAATTCCATGAGAACACATTTAAACACGTTGAAAAGCTGTCCCCAGTACATTCCCCCTAACACACATACTAATGTGGCTGTCCAGGGCTTCGGGCATTGGGGCCCGTGATTTACATTGGCTGACCTCAAATTTGATGTAACTTTTGATGTATCCAAATTAATGCATTTGTTCTGCGTTCATAGAGAAACCCTAAGAATTCGTGTAGAGCCGGTGAGCAGGGCTTGACTGTGGTCTCCAGCTGCAGACAGATGTTGATGGTGCTAGGAGTTAATAAGGTGGGTTTGTTTGCCCTGTTTGTGGGCTGGAGGTGGGGAAAATCTGACCATGGGAAATGCTACTTCAGGTTTTGGTCTTTCAGTGCTGGTGGAACCACTGGATGTAAAATAGGTGGTTTCCCTTTGCTCTGTAAAGTGTTTCAGCTGTGATTTAGCGGCTGAGCTGTGGTACTGGATGGCAGAGAAATACAGACAAAAGCTGCTTTTCCCGGCTCCTTCCATGAGATAACTTTTAGAAGTGGAGTCTTGGGAGACTTTGCCTTCTCTGTTTCTCCATGACTTCTTACATAAAGGACAGGTGAGGACTAAGGACAACCAGGACTTCCACAAGTGGAATCATTGTTCACATTTTTTGTGGTCTCAGCCTGTCTTTCCATGTAGTCCTGGTCATGGTGCCCACCTTGTAATGGCTTCCTATAGAGATCTTTGATTAGTTTTTCTGGTAGTGTAAGACTCCTTCATTGGGTAAAATCCTGGTATTATAGACTAGTTAAAGTTGTAAAAGACCTTTAAGATCATCAAGTCCAGCCATCAACCAGCACCACCACCATATTCACCACTAAACCATGTCCTCAAGTGCCACATCCACATGTTTTTTGAACACTTCCAGGGATGGTGACTCCCCTACTGCCCTGGGCAGCCTGGTCCAGAGCTTTACAACCCTTTCAGTGAAGAAATTATTCCTGATGCCTAATCTAAACCACTAATCATCTTTCTTTCCTTCTCAGAAAGAACTAACCACACTTAGGCAGGATGGATATTGTATTTGATAAATAACGATCATTACAAACAAATTATTACTTGATACATATGTTCTACAACTGCAAAACAGTAGAAATCAGGAAGAATTCCTTCACAGAAAGGGTGTTCAGGCATTGGAAGGGCCTGCCCAGGGAGGTGGTGGAGTCCCCATCCCTGGAGGTGTCCAAGGAACGACTGGATGTGGCACTCAGTGCTCTGAGCTGGGTGACGAGGTGGAGATCAGGTTGGACTCAATGATATTGGAGGTCTTTTCCAACCTTAATTATTTTATGATTCTCTTCTATGATTCTGTGAAATAAATTAATTAAGTCAGGTTATTTCTGGCTGCTGCCAAGTCCATCCTTTTCTCACCCTGGCTCTGCCCCTGCTCCCAAGCTGCTGAGGAGCAGTCTGCTCTCTTCCTAAACCAGCTGTGTGCTGGTGCCATGGGGCCAGGAAAGCTTCCTCAGCACTTGTCACCTCGTGTCTAGTACCAGACTAAAGCTGGGGACAGAGTTTGTGGCACCAGGATCCCCAGGATCTCACCCAAAAGAGGCCTCTCAACCCCCCCCTCCCTTGGTATTAACAATGCTCCCTGCTTTGGCTCTTGTATAAATATCTGCCGCATTTCCACCAGGAGTTATTGCTGTTATATATTTTACAGACACTTTACTGTCATCTAAGTGGTTTATTTTATTCCCACAGCTAGGAGAAAACTACAAAAGGAATTTTGTAATCTGAATGTGATTGTGGGCAGAGAGTAATGTTTTGAAAAGGAGCTGAGAGTAAATTATATCACTGCTTTATTGTGTTTAAGGAGACTTTTCTATTGTGCTAGGAGTTAACATTAGTTCTCAAAGTTATTAACTGGATGTGGTTTTATTATGACTGTGTGTTTTGTCAATATATGACTTTTTTTGTTAGGTTTTTCGGTGCCAGTTCGGCTGCAACTTTGGCACCGTCCAAGTTTAAATATGTAAACTCAGCTGGTGTTGAAAGTTTGTTTAGGTTTTACCTCCCTGTCACATGCAGTAAAGAAAGTAAACATTTTTTTTCCCTGGTAGGCTGTTTATAGAGGGGCTTTCTTCGGGTGTGCTTTGCTCTGTGTTGTTTGGACAAATCATGTTTGGAGAATCGGACTCCAAATATTTGTAAAGCCTTCCGAGATGGCTTTCGGTGGAGATGGAAGTTGTGTGGCTGAAGTGACCTTTCAAGCTGCCACTAAGTGGGTTTCCTTGGCAGGAGGTTTGGTGTGAGTGACGGAGCCTTCAGAGCCCAAAGTGTGGTCGGACCCCATGGGGAGAGCAGGAGCACTTGGCACCACCACCAGCCTGCCAAGCTCCTCTTCAAAATGCCCCAGAGAGCACATTTAAATAATATATAGAGAATTATAGAATATTTTGAGTTGGGAGGGACCTTAAAAATTATCTCATTCCATGGGCAGGAACACGATCTATATTATATATAAATCACCAGCAGAAGGTGTGTGTGGGGGGGTCTTTTCAGGTATTTGTTCCAGTTTTCTATTTTTTAAGAAGATATTGAAGCCTCTACATCCGAGGAATAATAAACAGCTTTAAAAAGGATAACTCTTGCAAAAAAAACCAAACCAAACAAAACAAAAAAAAAATAAAAACTCAAAGAAATCCAGCCTTTAAATAATGCCCCCTCTTACTGAATAGTAGTGTCCAAGGCCAGGTTGGATGGGGCTTGGAGCAACCTGGGATAGTGGAAGGTGTCCCTGCCCATGGCAGGAGGTGGGACTGCATGAGTTTTAAGGTCCCTTCCAACCCAAACCATTGAGGGATTCTATGACTAAATAACTGTACTTTGTTCCTAAGCATGTGGGTTTTGGGAGCAGTAATTTCCTAAGGCACAGCCACTGTGGAGTTTTTCATGCCAGCACAAGCATGGGAAGAGAGGTCGAGTCTCTGGGTGGTTTATTGGGTTTTTCCTAGTGGTTTTAATTCCTTTAGTTGACAAGGATGATGGACAGGGAATCCACCCAGCGCTCTCTTCCAGCTCTTTAGCAGGAAGAAATGCAGAGTGACATGGAGGGATTGACTTTATTATGCATTACTATAGTTTGCATCGTGTCCATTTAATGAGCTGGTTTTGTGCATCCATGATGCCATGGCAAATACATATGGGCCTTAATGGCCTTAAGCTGAAGGAGAGTAGATTTATATCAGATATGAGGAAGAAATCCTTCTTTGTGAGGGTGGTGAGGCCCTGGCACAGGTTGCCCAGAGAAGCTGTGGCTGCCCCATCCCTGGAAGTGCTCAGGGCCAGGTTGGATGGGGCTTGGAGAAACCTGGTCTAGTGGAAAGTATCCCTACCCATGTCAGGGGGTGGAACTGGATGGTCTTTATGATCTGTTCCAACCCAAACCATTCTGGAATTGTATGATTCTGTGGTTAATTGCCTATCACTAACTCTATAACCACACCATGTAGATGTCACACTGGCTGTAGAGAGACACCCACGTTCATCCCATCACAGCAGCATCTCCAGTCAGCCTTTATTGCTATCCCAGGTTTCACTCAAACCATTGGGCCCGTGAAGATTATTTTGTTTTACTGTTTATCTGCCTTCTCTCTCTCTGAGCACACAGTAAAACCCTTACATCTGCAGCGTGGATTTACTGGGCTGTTCAATATTAGACATAAAGTGTGCAAGTATGGACCACGTAAAGTAAAAATATTTCATGGCATGTGAAAAGGCATGGTTGATAGAGCAGAGGAGCTGCTTCTGAGCCAAACTAATATGATCCATGCAGAGACCAGTAGATCTCCATTACTAAATAAAGTGCTCTCATGAAGTGTAATGTGTCTCTGTGAATTACTCCATTACCTGGGAAGATCCGTGTTGATGTGGCTGCTCACACTGTTCTTGGCCAAGCTGATGTTTGTGCCTCAGACTTTATAATTAAAGCCAGACATTTATTTTTCTCTAATGACCATTTCAAAGTGTAAATTATTTTAAATAAGAATATATTTTGGAGTCTCAGGACAGACTTCCCTGATTATCACGATTTTTCTTTTTTTCTATATGTAAGGAAATCCGCTGTGGTTTCAGGTACTATGGACAGGAGAGTGTGGGAGTCACTGTGTTTTAGGAGCTCTTCTGCCCTGTGATTTGCTTAGATGTATTTTAAATAATGAATTTGGCTGGTGTGGGGTAGAGGGAGTATCCAGGGCTCAGAGCACAGCTCAGAGTGTGGGGATACCCCATCATCCACAGTGCTCCTCTGGCTCGGGCACAGCAGAAATAAACACGTTTTTATTATAGTGGAGTTTGGCAGCGGCACTCGAATGTTGTTTTTCAGAGGTAAGTTGCTGTAACCAGCTCCCATACAGCCATAAAAAATGAAGTCTTTATGTAGGGGGGCTAGAAGAGAGCTGGAGAGGGACTTTGGTCAAAGGCCTGGAGGGACAGGAGACAGAGAATGGATTCCCACTGCCAGGGTGCAGGGTTAGATGGGATATTGGGAAGGAATTCTTGGCTGTGAGGGTGGGGAGGCCCTGGCACAGGTTGCTCAGAGAAGCTGTGACTGCCCACGGATTGCTGGAAGTGTCCAAGGCCAGGTTGGATGGGGCTTGGAGCAACCTGGGCTAATGGCAGCTGTCCCTTTTAAAAAGAACAACAATCACAGAACAAGTGAGACTGGAAGGGACACTCTGAAATTTCTAGAGGGATAATTTTTTTTTCATTCCTGATAGTTGTGTTCTGCACTTGATCATGGCTCTCCTGTCTTGCTGGTTTGGACTATTTATCTAAATTCATCACATAAGCTACTTGTCCATATCCCAGCTTGATGTGCATTGGATGTATAAGGATATTCTCCAATCAGTTCAAGCTTAAGCAAACGTAGCAAATTCTGGAGGTATAATGCTCTCCCAGTTGACAACTGGTATTGGAAGTTCATTTTCCTGGCATTAAAACACAAAAATTGGGATTTCCAGCTCATATTACTGCAAAACACTCTCTCACTCTGAGGTTGCAGTTGCCTTTGTAACCACACAGGAAACACTCAGCTTCAATTTTTAAAACTTTTCTTGGTGTCCACCTTAGACTCTGTTAGTGTAAGCTGTATTTCCCTCTTTTTTATGAGAGTGTCATCAGCAAAGGTATATAAAAATCTTGATAAAGTCAGTATATATTTCCCCTACACTGCCCCCCCTTATCCATGAGGCCAATTATCTTGTCAAAGAAAAAGATTAGATTTGTTTGGTGCTTTATAACCTTATGAACCTGAGATGCTTATAAATATTTTAATAATTTGTTCCATTATCTCTCCCAATATCAAAGTTTGACTGGTCTATAATTTCTTCCTGTCTCCTTTTCCCTCGGCTTTGTAAATCCTCTGGGATCTCGTCTGTGCTCCAGGAGCTGTCAGAGATGGTCGCTAACTCTTCACTGCTTTATCCTGTTCCACTGAACTGTTACACCAGCAATTAGGAATTTGAGACTGGTTTCAGTATAAATTCCTGGGGCACCAATAAGATTTATTTAGGTTTATTTATGATAATTAGGTTTGCTGGTTAGGAAGGTTTAACAGTTGTGATCAGTAACCAATTGATGGATTCTTTCAGGGAACATGAATGGCTGAAGGAGTTCAATGTGCAAATAGATATATATATAGAATTAAACACAATTTTTTATCCTAATTTAGGGAGTGGGCTCCCTTCTGCCAACTACACAGATATGTTAATACAGATTTTAAAGTGCATTGCACAGTAAAAGCCAGAGTGTGTCACATCAAGTTCAGTTCATGCCCTTTCACCTCGGGCTGATTGGTAGAAATTAAATTTCATCTTGGTGATTTTATGCAGCCAACGTGTAATGCAAAATCCTGTGCTAGAATTGTTCCTAACTATTTTTACAGCTGTAAATTTACTGTGTATTTTAGCAGTTTTGGTTTTCTAAAGTGCCCACTGAGGTTGGAAAAAACTGAGGTGTGGGTTTCAAAGTTGGGGCGACCATGGCCTTCTGTCCTGGGTGCAGTTGTTTTTCCCTTGGGCAGTCAACCTCTGGGTCTTGCAAACCTGAGTATTATCTGCCCCTGGAAGCATATTGGAGCCAGTAATGATCCCAATGCTGTGGACACTGTCCAGGAGTGATTGTCCTTGGAGCAGACCATGTGAGCATCTCACCAGTTTTATATCAGTTTTATCAGGTTCATATCCTGCCTAATTGTTAATAAGTACAAATATTGCAAAGCAACAACAATCACAGGCCAGGTGAGGCTGGAAAGGACTCTTGGTATTATTTTCTGTGTATATATTGATTTTTCCATTCCTAGTTGTTGTGATCTGCACTTGATCATGACTCTCCTGTCATGGTGCTTTGGACTATTTCTCTTAATTCATCAACATAATTTTGATTTCTCATTATTTCACATAAGCTGATTGAGTTGTATCTGGGAGTAATTTTTGGAGATATCTCTTTGCATTATCCCTGTTAGACCATACTGGTCATACTGGTGGCAGTCTAGTTGTCATAAGAAACTACAATTCAAAAAGGGGAAGATTTATATTTAATAGTCCATCCTGTATGCTATTCATGTCAATTATCATTTATACTTTACCATAAAAAAGCCATAAATATTTTACTGAAAAGTTGCCCATATTATTCTTTAAAATCAGTTTCCTTTCCATTTGTGTCTTGCCCCAGCACCACCAGTGCTGCAGTTTGCTCTGATGTTTTATGGCACAAGGCAGCAAGTCTGTGCACATGTTTGTGTAAATATGTTGTGTATCTGCTTAAATAATTAAACTGGATATCCATTATAATGTTTTGTGCACTACAGCAGTGTTTTCACTCAGTAAAGACTCATCACAATCAGTGGTGCAAACACCACACTCGTTTTAATGAGAATTTCCTACTTACTAAACCATTATGAATGTCAAATACTTCTAATAATAAGCTTTATTATACAGTAACATGGTTTTTCTTACAGAGCAGATATCTCAGAACTTGAAATTCATAGGTGCAAAGATGTATTGTTGTGCAGTTCAGAGGTTTTCACGATAGTGCTGTCACCTTTTGGGGGACCTACAAATAGGAGCCAGATTTGTTGTTCGAAGAGCTTTAAAAACATGTTAAACTATGTTTGTCATTGAGCTGTGGTGTCAGTTCTCTGTCTTTGAAGGGTAAAGATATAGAAGAAGAGAAATTAGGGCTCCTCAAAGCTCTTGTGTAAAGGGCTGTCTTACATAAAAGAATCATCCTTTCAAACTGCTTTCGAGGGTGCTCTGGGTTGTTGCAGCTCCACATTCTGTGGCCACATCTCCTGGCCATAATTGGGCTGGAAGTGGTTCCAGTGAAAGCCTTGGTGCTGCTGTAGAGATGGACTTCGAGCAGGGCCCTGGGGGTCTTCACACCGATTTCATGGAATCACAAAATACTGGGATGATTTGGGTTGGAAAGGATCTTAAAGCTCATCCAGTTCCACCCCCTGCCATGGGCAGGGACACCTTCCATTAGCCCAGGTTGCTCCAAGCCCCATCCAACCTGGCCTTGGACACTTCTACAGCTTCTCTGGGCAACCTGTGCCAGGGCCCCACCACCCTCACAGCCAAGAATTCCTTCCCAATATCCCATCTAACCCTGCCCTCTGACAGTGGGAAGCCATTCCCCCTTGTCCTGTCACTCCCGGTCCTTGTCTGAAGTCCCTCTCCAGCTCTCTTGGAGCCCCTTTAGGCACTGGAAGGTGCTAGAAAGAAGGTCCCCTGAAATTTATTCATCTCTGCTCAGGGAGGAGTGGGGTGAAGTAGGGAACTTACCATGGAGAGGCACAAACCTGCAGTGGGATCATCCCTGCTGTTGGGAACATGGAGACTCAGCCAAGATCCTGCGTTACGAAGCAAAACAGAAGAGAACATTTTCTCCCCACAGATCTTTAAAAATGAGTGACTCTTTTAATTTTGCATTGTCAAGAAAAAGACAGAGAAATGAAGTAATATTTTTACTTCAGTGATTTAAAACAATTTAATCTGTGGAGAAACGCAACTGCAGCTTCACTCTGCTGCAATTGAAATAAAACATGATGAAATATTAAAATACTCCATACACGCACCACTAAGATTAGACAGTCATTAGGACTGGAATATTGGCACTCTGTTAATTATTGCATTGCAAATGTTTGAGGCAGAAAACACATGTTTTCTTTTTCCCAAATGAAGTCCAGCAAATTAAAACCTGACCTAGAAGTGATAACTTCAAATATGATTTATTTTGCAATAGGCAAATGGAATAACCCCACAGAGATTGTCAACAGTCAAACAAGAGCAATGATAAAACGAAGGAACCTCACCAGCTGACTGCTTTATCTTACTTGCTCTAATGAAGGCCAAGAAAACAGCTTGTTTTCCATATCTAAAAGGGGGTGGACAATGTGCTGCTGGAGCAGGGAAGTGTGTGGAGGGGATGTATGGAATGAGAGGGATGAAGGAATGTGGTGATTCGTGGTGGCTCTGGCAGGCATTTTATTTAGTTTCAGGGCTCTCTTTTAAAAAACACAATACCAAAAAAGCTTATAGATAGTAAAATTGAAAATCCCACTGTATCCACTCTTCCCAGGCTGAGTCCCGTTCCTGTCTGAATCCTTGCTGGAGCATCAGTGAGATTGAATTGGAAAGCCTCTCATTTTATCAGTAGAGCTGCTCTGGAGCCAGGCTGGGAGAGCTGGGGGGGGTCAACTGGAGAAGAGAAGGCTCCAGGGAGACCTTAGAGCCCCTTCCAGTGCCTAAAGGAGCTCCAAGAGAGCTGGAGAGGGACTTTGGACAAGGGCCTGAAGCAACAGGACAAGGGGGGATGGCTTTCCACTGCCAGAAGACAGGGTTTTATGGGATATTGGGAAGGATTTCTTGGCTGTGAGGATGGTGAGGCCCTGGCACAGGCTGCCCAGAGAAGCTGTGGCTGCCCATGGATTGCTGGAAGTGTCCAAGGCCA
>NC_045644.1:5907500-5912500 GCF_009829145.1 Chiroxiphia lanceolata
AACCTGATACTCCCACAATAAAAAGACTTTTTAGAGCGAGACAGACGATAAAGCAAAGTTTTATAAAGATTACTAGGGAGTTAAAAACAACAACAGCAACAAAAAGCCAGATCTCCTTTCCTGTGTCTATTTTTCCCTGTTTTCCCTGTCCCTGTATCCGGGTCCGTTCGTATGCAGCGCAGGGCAGGAGCCCCGGCGGAGGTGCCGGCGCGCGGGGCTGGGTTTGGCGGCTGCCGGTGGCCCCGGAGAGCCGGAGGGAGGCCGGGGGTTCCAGTACAGTGGGTTGGGAAGCAGCACTGACAGCCCGGCCTCCCCCGGGGCCTCGCGCCTCCACAGAGCACGAGAGGGAGCAAAACCGCCCTCCGGAGAGAGGAAACGGGGCCTGATGGGTCGATGGTGCCAGTCCCATTGGTGCTGAAAAATAGGAGTTCTGCAGAGCACGGAGTGGGAGCAGAACAGGGTGGGGGGAGAGGGAGAGGGGGTTGTGTTTGAGTGGTGGGGAACAGGGGGATCCTTTGGCAGATGTGGGATGAGCATCACCCCTTGCTGTCTGCTATGGTGGGGTTTGGTGGAGAGGGGGCTCAGGCTGATGTTAATGGCCAAATCCAGGAGATTCTAGATTTATTTTTTTTTTAATTTTATTCCCCTGTCAGAGGAGGAGACTTGTGCAGAAATCCAGCTGTGGCTGAGTCTGGATTCATCTAAGGAAACCCACACTTAGGTGCAGCCACAGACAGACAGGATTTGGAGCGTTGTTTGACCTTGCCTCCGTACCCTGCTTGTGCCTCTGTTGTTACTCTGAAGTGTGTTTGTGTCCTTGGGATGTTGCCAACTTCACTGAACTGAAGGGAAAGGATGGCACCACCTGGCAAACCCCACTGTAGGACCAGAACTGTGTAACCTTGAGGCTCTCCAGTATCTCAAGGTGAAAGTGTCCATGGGCTTAAGTGTGGAGCCAGAGACTGGATGTGGAAGGACAGATGGAAGGGGGACAGTGGGTGGGTGCTGCAGTGAACACACCAGTTAGTGGCTGCTGAGGAAGCAGCAGTAATGGACCAGGATATAGAATCATGGAACCATTAAGGTTGGAAAAGCCCTGTGGGACCATCAAGTCCAACCATTAACCCAGCACTGCCAAGGCCACCACGAACCCGTGTCCCCAGGTGCCACATCTGCACAGCTTTTAAATCCCTTCAGGGACAGGGACTCCACCACTGCCCTGGGCAGCTGTGCCAGGGCTGGACAGCCCTTTGGGGAAGGAATTTTTCCTAATATCCAATCTAAACCTCCCTGGTGCTGGATGGACCATGGATGAAGGGATTGTGCATTGCAGAAGGTGGGGTAGTTGTTTTTCCACAGAGGCAAAGCTTCTCCCAGTGCACTGCAGACTTTTTATTTCCTTTTTTTCTCTCCGGCTTCCTGTGGAATTAAGGCTGATGTGATCGTGCTGTTGGGTCCTTCTTGTTTCCTTTTTTCCAGTTACTTTTGAGTTTGATGGATGGTCTCAGCTGAGTTTGACCAAGGGCAAGGAACATGATTATATTCCTCCAAACCCCAGGCACAGGGCTGTCCATGAGCAGGAGAGCCTGAAGCATCACTCCCTCTTTGGGGACATGGGTGGGGAGAGCCTTTGTGGACACTCAGTCTTGGAAGTGTGGATCAATAGGCACGAAATTTAATGATTCTATTAATGTATTAATTGTGATACTCGTGGAACAGCTTCCCAATAGCTCTGCAGGGATTTTCCTGACTCCTTCCCATCAGGTTTCTGCCGGTGGCAGGTTGATAATCTGACCAAATATCGTGGTGCTCTTCAGTCCCATCAACCATCCTTTTTGGTTCTTTTATAAATCCTGTGCTAAATTGCAAATCCAAGCTTAAGTGTGTGTTTGTCCCTCTTATCAATAATGCATCACTCTGGAGTGTTAAAGGGGGAGCTACAAGTGGAACTGCCGATGGTAATTCAGGGCTATAAATCATATTTCTTGTTGGCTGTGGATGCTGAGACTGTCTCATGGAGTCAGAAGCAAGATGGTTTGTGCCACTTTATTAGGATATTTAAAAAATATTTTTTATTTACCCCATTTCTCTATGTGTGTGTGTATGTATCTCTGTATATTATCTTCCTGTTTTTTCAGCTGTCATTAGGGGGTGAGTCCTGAACCTGCAAAAAGTATGAGTTTTCTTTTCATAAGGCAGACACAGATTGCTTCAAATAGCAGGTGGCTTGGATAAAATCATCAAAAGAAACTAAACAACTTTATTTTTTGAAGGGATGTAGAGCCAAGCCATGTGTTGTTGTCCAGATTTCAGAATAACTGAGATACTGAGATGCAAAATATTCTGTATCCAGTGGTGTGTGTCCAGTGTTGAACTCTTGGACCTTTTATTTTCTAGAGGAGCAGATTGAATCTTTTTTGGATTTGTATCCACCTCAACACCTTGTTTGCAACACCAAATTCACCTACAGAATTATTAAGGTCGGAAAAGACCTTTAATATCATGAAGTCCAACCATCAGTTCTGCTGTTGGGTTTTCCTGTCCCAGGCTGAGGTTTTCCCCATCTCAATCATGCTCTAAAGTAGTTTTCCACCCAGTTTCCCAGTGCAACAGGCAAATGTGGAGAACCATAAAAATATCTGATGCAATAAATTATTTTATGGAAATCCACATGATTTAATCCACCTCAACTCCACTGCAGGAATAAAAACTTGAGTTTATAAGGAATGCATATGGAAGGACTTATTTCTGTTGTAAAGATTTCCTGACAAGCAAAAATATAATGCTTTTTGAAAACCTCATTAGAAAATCAATTATATCATGACACTTAATGTTGTGTTATTTACAAGCGAAACGTCTTGTTGGGAAAAAACGCCATAAAAATTCACACTTAATACAGAAAAATGTTGGAGCATAAAGAAGAGTTAGGTTTTGTTATTAGCATGTTCAAAGTAGCAATTACCAACTACGGGTTTAGGCTCGATCAAGAACAGCAAAAATAATCTGATCAGGGAGGGAGATGAAGTTTTGCCTGCTTGAAGGGAGAAAGGCAGAAAGAGCCTTGCAGGGCAAGTAATAATGGGTTTATTAATGGATTTGTTTTGGTGCACAGTGCCCATGTCATGCAACTCCTGCACCTTCTCTTGGTTTTCCTCATAGAATTGCTCAGGTTGAAAAAAACCTTTAAAATCACCAAGTCCAACCATCAACCAGCACCACCACATTGTTCACCACTAAACCACGCCCACAAGTGCCACATCCACATTTTTTGTACACTTTCAAGGGTGGTGACTCCTCCACTTTTCTGGGCAGCCTGTGCCAATGCTTTACAACCCAGTCCGTAAAGCATTTTTTCCTAATATCCAATCTAAATCTCCCTTGCCTCAAATTGAGATTATTGCCATCTCACAGCCCTTCATGTCTCTGTGTTTAAATGACTTCAGAAAGAGAAGCTCATATTGACACCTGGTGAGTGACCACTGGGAGGCTGTGGCTGCTAAAGCAGCATCTTTGCTTTGGAGAAAGGATGGGAAAGTTCTTTGACATTCCAATTCATAGAAACATGGAATGGTTTGGTTTGGAAGGGACCTTAAAACCCATCCAGTTCCACCCCCTGCCATGGGCAGGGACACCTTCCACTATCCCAGGCTGCTCCAAGCCCCATCCAACCTGGCCTTCCAGGGATGGGGACACTTTCAGGGATAGGGAGTCCACAACCTCTCTGGACAATAATTTGATACAGAGGAAAGGGATTTAGAGCTGAGCCATTTTTGTCCAGATTTGGGACCTAGTTGAGATGCTGATATGTAAAATATCCCCTACCCAGTTGCGTTTATCAAGTCTTCAAACTCCTGTGCTGCAAGCCTGGGCTGAGCTGAAAAACCAAAGCCAAACTTGGAAGATTTAATTTCAGTGAGAAACAGTCCTACTTTAAATCTCTTCAATCCGAGTACAGATTTTTTCTTTTATGTCTAGAAAAATTAATTACTTGATTTCATAGAATTCCAGACTGGTTTGGGTTAGAAGGGACCTTAAAGATCATCCAGTTCTAACCCTTCTGCCATGAGAAGGGATATCTTCCAAATTTCTATGCTGCTAATTAGAAGCATATGAAATAAATTGTTACTTTTTTTAAACTGTAACAGTTTTTAGAACTGGATAATTTTCTTCTAATGGAAAATGCTCCGTTTGAAGCAGAAAATTTTGTTTGTCATGCAAATATGAGCAAGATGCAGCCAACCTATGGGAAATATGAAAAAAACCCCCAAAATTTCTAGCTGAAATCACAGTCTTACAGAGCCTGCAATCTGAGTTTGTATCAGATGCAGAACTAATGATGCTTATTTGCTGCAGAGTTAAATTGAAAATGTGTAACTACAGGTTTGTGTGTGTCTTTCTGGCAGAAAAAGAAATACTATGTATTTTCATCTTTCATTCTGCATAATGTTTGTAGTTCACTGAATAAAGCTGTAAAATATCTACACTTTCTCTGCCTTTTAAGTTAAAAGTCTTTATGTATGACACATTTACCCCATCATGGACAATTAGGCCATGAGAAGGACATTTTTGGCAGTAATTAAGGGTGCTTGGAGCAACCTGGAATAGTGGAAGGTGTCCCTGTCCATGGCAAAGGGTGGGACTGGATGGGCTTTGAGGTCCCTTCCAACCAAAACCATCCTGGGATTCTGTGATTCTTTGAAGACAGGAGTCACACTTACTTTCCTCCAGTTTCAGGTATCTCCTCATGAACAGGATCTAGTTCTGTGGTTTAGTTTGATTTTACTGATATTATTAGCAGTAGTAATAGTATAATTTATTTGAGGGGTGTGTGCTCTGAAAGGGAATGTTTTAAGGAGGGCTGTGTTATGAATGCTGGCTTTAATTAATCTTGTAGTGTAAAACCTACAGAGTTGAGTTTATGGCCCTAACATTTTCCAGACATTTAACTAAATTTTTAAAATATTTAATTTTCATCTTGCCCTGTCTTGAGAGGTAAATTC
>NC_045644.1:5917500-5942500 GCF_009829145.1 Chiroxiphia lanceolata
GCTTATTTATTAATGAGTGTAGTACACAAGCTAATGGGGTTGTAATGCAGATGCACCTAAAGCTCAGAGGATGACAGTCTCCAGGCACCATGTTCCACTTCAAAAGAGAGAGGAGAGCGAGCAGGCTGGGAAAACATTCCTACATGATTTGAAATGGAGTTATGGTAAGGAGTTTTGTCTGTGTCTGTTTAGAAGGATGGTCTGTGAGTGTTGCTGACTCTGCCGCCACAGGATGTGGGGTTTCAGAATAGGAATGGGATAGGACAAGAGGGATAGGAAAAGGAGAATAGCTTTAGTTGTAAGAGGGTTGATTTAGATTGGGTATGGGGAAGAAATTCTCCCCCGTGAGGGTGGTGAGGCCCTGGCACAGGTCGCCCAGAGAAGCTGTGGCTGCCCCATCCCTGGAAGTGTCCAAGGCCAGGTTGGACGGGGCTTGGAGCAACCTGGGATAGTGGAAGGTGTCCCTGCCCATGGCAGGGGATGGGAATGAGATGGTCATTAAGGTCCCTTCCAACCCAAACCACTCTCATTCTAATATACCAGTGCCTGAGCTGTAATTCCACTAGATCCCACTCTGTCCTCTGTGAGGGGGTTTGTATATGATTTGTAAGGTCACATCAGGTCCACATCCTAGGGCAGCACCTCTGCCCTAGGAGAAGTCCTGAAACTCCTGGATCCCAGTGATGAGGCATCCCCCTGGGATCCAGTGATTTGTGGGAAGATGGGAGAAACGAGAGACATCCTGTGGCCAGGGTGGTCCGTGAAGGGCAGAGTGTGTTTAAATTACAGTTTCTATGTTCAGCCTTTAACAAGCTGCTTCTGAGGTGGCAGTTTATAGACTGTTATTTCAGTTAATTGTAACAGCAGTTTTTTGAAACAGTATTTTTATTGGTTTTATTGATGTGCCCCGCTGGTTTTCCGATTCTTGCTTGGTTACCTGAGAGAAAAGCTTTCCCTCCTGATCCAGAAGATGCAGGGATGGCCTGTGGCAGGGAAAGGCTCTCTACGTGTGTGTGTGTGTGTGTGTGCAAAAGTGCCTGTCTTGCATATACAATGGGCTGTAACTACAGAGTTCCAAAGAGGTGATCCGAGGCACTGTGGTGTGTTCCAGAGAGTGAACATGGAGTGCTGGCAAATGGTGAGTCAAATGAAAGAAAATACTTTGTTTGTTTTGTTCTTCCTGCTGTTATAGGGTTGTATTTTGGGGGTTGAGGTCAGATTGGTAAGAGGTGAAGCCAGTTCTTCATTGGG
This sequence comes from Chiroxiphia lanceolata, assembly GCF_009829145.1. Classification (NCBI taxonomy): domain Eukaryota; kingdom Metazoa; phylum Chordata; class Aves; order Passeriformes; family Pipridae; genus Chiroxiphia; species Chiroxiphia lanceolata. Next base: position 5,918,752 of record NC_045644.1, read on the forward strand.
TAGTGCCATTTTGGGAAAGGTCCTGCCAAAGCACATGGGCAACAGTCTCAAAGCCCTGTAGAAAAGCTTTGCGGAGTGTATCTCTATTAACAATGCTGTTTTAATTGGCATGTGTTAGTTTTTCTGAGGTGCTCTAAGGTCTCCCCAGAACCTTCTCTAAGCTCTCCCAGCCTGGCTCCATAGCAGACGGTCTCCAGCCCTTGGAGCATCTGTGTGACCTCCTTGGGACTCACTCCAACAGCTCCATGTCCCTTCCTGTGCTGGCATCCCAGAGCTGGAGGCAGCTCTGCAGGTGGGCTCTCACCTGAGCAGGGCAAAGGGGCAGAATCCCCCCTTTGTGCGAATGAGCCCAGGACACGGTGGGGTTTTGGACTGCAAGTGCACATTGTTGGGTCATGTTGAGCTTCTCATCCACCAACAAGCCCAAATCCTTCTCCCCGGGGTGGCTCTCAACCCATTCTCCGCCCACTGAGTTCAGGTTTGCCCCAAACCAGGAGCAGGACCTTGCACTTGGTACTGTCGAGCCTCCTGAGGTGGCACAGCCCCACCTCTCCAGCCTGTCCAAGTCCCTCTGGATGCCTCATCCCTTCTCTCCAGTGTGTCACTGCACCACACACTCTCATCATTCTCCAGTTGTGCACATCAGATCCTTGGCCAGTCTGCCCTGATGGAGTTCCTGTGTGTTAGGCATCAGGTGAGCCCAGAGTTGGCCCAAACAGGAGATGCTCAGAGGGCACAGACTTCATTACACCTGCACTGGGAACTTGCTCTGAAAAACGTCCTGATGAGTTGAATTCTTAAGAGGTTCCTGATTTATCTGTATCTTAATTCATTTTAATAGGCTGGAGTATCTGCAGGTGCTGTTGGTTATAATTCTTGGTGCTCACTGTCATCTGGAATTCATGCACTGACGCACGTCAAGGTGGACATCCAAAGTCAGGGCCCTGTTCCAATAATTCAGCCTTAAGTTTTTGTCCTTCAGTGTCCCCGTGCACCAGCTCAGAGACCTGGGTCTTGCAGTAGAAGGGTTGTAATGTGTATTTTAACTCTCTTAGGTTTTGGACTTTTTTTTTTTTAATCCATGCATAATTGGGATTATATCTATCTGAGATATGTGGAAAAAAATGTAAGTTTTACTTCAGATACCAGTTAGCAACTGGGCTATCACTGCAAGGCACGGTTCTGGGTAGGGGTGGTGGGTTTATGTACAAGGTGATGCTGCGTGGCAGTTGCCCTGAGCTGGGGGATCATGGTGAATACCCCAAATCAGAGGAGATAGTGGAGAAGCAGAGGGAATGTGGTGTGTGGTTTCAGGGTCCCCTGCAGCCAGCCCTAACACAGTTAATTGCCTGTGATAAAACCGACCTCACAGGTCTGATGGGAGAGTTCTTTTATATAAGAAAAAATGTTTTGTAACAATTTCTTGTAAGTGCTAAAATTAACTGACTTTCTTTTTAACCTAATTATAGCTAGAACTGATGATATCACCTATGCTTAATGTTGCCGAACATCTCGAGTGTGCCACCGCTTGGAACTTGGCTCAATTTTAGTTTCTTGTTTTAAAACATTTAATGTGAAGCATCTGCTTATTTGTTGCTTGTTCAGAGTCTTTTGGGCATGTGCTTGATCTCCCCTATTCTCAATCTAGAACAGGGTGGTCCTTTCCAACAAGAAGATGCACAGAAATTGGGGTTTTTTGTCTTTTCGACAAATTTTCCCGTTGTTCTGCTGCCAAACCCACTGATTTGAAGCAGAAATATTTATGAAGATGTCGCTCTGATACTCAGAGTATTTTTGTTCTCTCAATAGGGCCCAGCTGCAGGTCTTTGAAGAGTTTCATTCATGGAGGGGGGTGGGTCTCTGGGGAAGGTCTCTGAGCTGTTTGTGGGGCTGAGCACAAAGGAGATACAACTTTACGGTGCTGATGAGCTCCAGAACTAACTGGGGTTTTCTTGACCTGAATCATTCCTGAAAGCACAGAGGAGGTGGAAACATGCAGAATGAAATCTGGAGATAACAAGAGTTAGCCTGGAAAAGATGTGGGTGGGAAACGGGAAGAAAGCAGTCCTGGAATTAGTGACCAGCATGGAGGTGGACCATGAAATCTGCTGTAGAGCAGTGAGGTCAGACAGCAAGTACTGGGATGGTCCAAACCAGGTGAGTTCAGGAGGATGGGTGGAGACCAAGGTAGAAAAAGGGCAGAACGTTAAACGGACCTTTATCCATAATGAGATTCACTTCTCTGAAAACACAATAAATATGTTCAGGAAAAATAAGCCAAGACCACACACACACACAGAGCATTGTTTTCCTTGGATATGTTTCTTGTGTTCCTCGGGAAGTCTCCGCTCTCTGGTCACTGTTCCCTCCATGGTCTCACAGTACCATGTCCCAGGGCAAGATCTTGTTTGAAATCTGTGTCTCCCTATATGGGATTCCAATCAAAACTTTAATGGTACAGGGCAGTGAGTAGCATTTAATGACCTTCAGTGCTATCACTTGAGTCTTTTGGGCATTGACATTGATTTTCCTTATCTTGGCATGTGAAGACAGGAGTCTCACTCTCTCCTTTGAAGTGTTTGCTGGTACATACAGGATAAGCAGGCAGCAGCTTTTCAGGCATCGTGGGCTTGGGCAACCCCAGATTCGTTCCCAAATTTAACATCATTAATTGCAAAAATTGAGGAAAAAAATGAGGCCATATGGATATCTTTGTATTTTACTCAAGAAGTGTATATTTATTATTTATTATATTCAGTTGATAATTTTGAATATTAATGTACTTATTTTATTATTTATATTTATTTTATTATTTATTCTTATTTATCCAGAGTTTATATACAATGCCCAAATTTTTGTGCAGATGCCTCTTTTCCAGGGTTTAAAGACAGGATGCAGAATTCCTGACTGATCAGATCCATAAGAATTTGCGTCTTTGATAATAGATAAAAGCAGAATAGAGAAAATATTTCACAGGTTGTATGACAAGGAGTAAGTCTTAGTCCTGAGTTGTTGTGCTCTTCCCTAAATGCATCAATTTGTTCTTAATAGGTCTTAAATGCAGCGGCATCGGGGCCATTCGACGCGAATTGGGGGGTTATTGTGTTTATTGCAGCTCTCATCCTTTTTTTAATCTCTCCCTCCCATCATACAGACACTTCATTTATAAGAAGCTAAATTAAACTATGTCAGGATGTGCTTCTCCATGAATTTTAAACCTAAAAATCTGCTTTGTTCGTTGATTCAGTTGTGGGGAAGAAATGCAACAGAGCCACCCGGCTATTTGAACTCTTTATTTGCCACATTTACAATATTAATAACATTGTTTCTAGAAGTTGTCACATCAAGTAAAAGATCTTCATTCCAGGCTGTCTTTTGGGGCCAAATCGAGACTGGATGCATGCATTTAATAAATTGTAGTCTCAAGTAGTCATTTTGGTAAATAATTAGGTTCGGTGGAAGAATAAGTTAGCATATTGTATGTATCTAATGTTGCAAATGTACACACAGCAAACTTTGCCATTAATCAACAGTCAAGCACTGTAAGTTGGGTCTCATACATAATGAATTGTTCTTAAACCTCCTGGGCTTCATTGATAGAAAAATAAGAGAAAACACAAGTGTAGTAAGCTTTGGAATAAAATTTAACGAGATTGCTCTGCATCCCGTAATCGTTTCGGAATCATTAGAGACCAGATAATTCAGATGCAGTTTTGGGGTGCCCTTTAGCCTTCATCTATCAAAGAAAGGCTATTTAAATGACATTTAGGTGTGGATAAAATACATTTTCAGTTAATTTCACAATAAAGGCTTCAGTAAAAACACCAGCTAACTCTGTGTTTATTATGGAACAAATAACGCCACATCACTGAGTCTCATTTTAATGTTAATTTTGGTTTGCTAATCATTACTGATTCTTCCATTTGAAGAGTAACACACCAGCTATTTCTCTAAGAGAAAAATTATTTGCTAAGACAAGCACAGATGTATGTGATTATGAGAAAAAGACAGTGCAACTTTTTATACAGGCCCTACTTCAGGTGAATTCACATGTCTGAGAGTTGTGTGGAGAGTTGTCGTCAGTCATTTGCTAATCAAACAAAAAAATGCCATTTAAAAATAATACTCTTAAATTATACTTGCTACTCACACCTGTTTATGACAAGAGTGACTACTCAGGTCAACAGTGAGTTCTCCTGCAAATGTAAAAGTTTACTCTGATTTAGAAGCTCTATTTCTGTAGTAATTACGTTACTAACAAAAATTGCAGAAATTGCTCCAAAAAAATTAAAAATGAAAAATTACATAATTGAAAAATTTAAAAATTACCAAAAAAAAATTCATAATTTAATCTGAGTCTGCCCACATGTACCAGTGACCTGGAGGTGACTGCAGGATAGGAGAAGCTCTGATTTTTTATTTGTGAGTTTAACTTTTTTGGTTTATTTCTTAACCAATTTGAAATAAAGGGACTTTTCACTACTTCAGTTATAAATCTCTTCTTAGGCAAACCTCTGGAAGTGAGGTAGTTTTCCGGGGATAAAACCCTCAGATGTGTGTGGCTCCAGGCAGTGGAACTGAGCTTGGGATGTTGTGTTCAACCAATCGATTATATTTAATATACACAAATATTTTATAAATATACAGATACTTTATAAGTCTGTTATGGGAGCTGATACAACATCCTCATGATATTTTTCCTAAGGAAGCTGCCAGCTCTTGGCTTCACCCCAAAGAACGTGCCAGCAGAGCTGTTGTGATATTTTCTCTTCCTTTCAACGCAACTCAAGGTCCGTCTTGTTTCTGTTAAGGTTTATTAAGGACTGAGGCAAAAAGTAGCTGAGAAATAAATAATTGGAATCCTACCCCTTTAAAACATGGCTTCTCCCAACATTTCTCTGATTTTCATCATGGTTAAACTATTTGGGATGATCCTGAAGCCAATCTGCTGCTTACATGTTTATTTTGGAAGAGCAGTAGAAACTTCCAGTTCTTGGCAAGTGGTTTGGAAGGAGCCCGTTAAACTGAAACAGGTGGTGTTTCTGCTTTTCTCCCGCTCTGCTAAAACCATCTTTTCCTTCATTTCATCCCATGCAAACATGAGAAGTCACAGAAGAAACACGGCTGGGATGGAGCCTTGGGAAGACACCTCTCAGCTGCACAAGCACAGGAGCCAACTGGCTTCCCTGGTGTGTTCAGGCTTTACAAAGGGCTGTAATGGAAAGAGAGGCATGGGATTGCAATAGGAATGGCATGGAATAGCTGTTGGGTGGGAAAACTGGAGCAGCAGGGCTGCTCCTGGGCTGTGGTGGATTTCCATGTCAGGGGTGATCATATGGCTCTCTTGGACTTCACCACCACAGGCTGGAGATCTGATCAGCAGAAGTGATTCCCTGGCCTGGAAAAAAAGTCTCTTGCAAGTGTACACACAGAGACACCCACTTTTAAAAAATACATATGTATTTTAGATGTCTTTTTGTAGCTTAAAACAAGCTTTTTTTTTTTCTGTTGGAGGAGTTTGGAGTTTTAATTAAAGCATCACACTGTAAAGCTGTGAAGGTGAGCTGGTCATGAGCAGCTGAACATCCATTTAACCAGTTTATTTGCATAACCAAAAAGTTAAGACGGACGTGTAACTCACTGCTGACATGTTAGAGGCTGCCATGTTAATGCAAACAAAAGAATTCTGTGTTAAATAAAATAAAATAAAGTAAAAAATGTAAAATAAAATATAAAATAGTGCAATAAAATAGAATAATAACATAATTAAATAAAATACATACAAACTAAAACCTTACAGCAGTGATTACTTGTTGACCAGGTGAAAATACAAAAACCTTCTCTTTGAATTTTTTGAGAGGTCAGGCAGCACCCAACATAATTCACTAATGAAAACAAGTGCAGTGACAGTCTCTGATGAAAGTGGAAGTGATTTAAATAAGACTGGTGCATTTTAAATAAATCCTTCCCATTCTTTATTTATGGAATCATTCTAGCCCCATTTGAGAAAAAGGTGTTGGTATTTAAGGAAAGAAAATTATATTCTTTGGGGCAAAAGTAAAGCAGATGGATTTTTTGTATATTCTGGTTTTCGTTCTTTTTCTCTTTAGATGAATATGCTGATTTTATTTTCCTGTATAAAATTATATCTTGTTGAAGGTTTAAGACTTGAGCTTCCTATAGGTAAAATATAATGAGTAGCCACTTTGGCTTCCACCCTGTGTGTTGGTACCTCTGTGACCAAGAACAGGTCCTTTCCTTGGGGATCACCAAGGGCAGGACATTAAGAAGGGCTCCTTTTTCTTATTCCTTGCTAAAATTTAGGCACAAGTAGTTAATATGACTCTTAGATGGGTATTTTTCCCTAATTTTGAACTTTTTCCTGACCATCATTCACCCCCAGTAGATCTCCAGTAGAGATTCTTGAAAATCCATGGATGGAGTAGAGTGTTCAGAAACCTTCCAAGAAGTCTAATATTGAGCAGAGGAATTTCCTACAAGGGGGGAAATTTCCCGTTATGTAACTCATCTGCTCCCTTTTCCTGTTTTGAGGCCACTTTGACGTTGCTTTTCAAACAAATGTGTGGTTTAGTTGGACCAAGAAACGGCTTTGAAGCCTGAGAAAATCCTTTAAAAGGCAGCTGGTGTTTTCAGTTGGATTTTTAATGCCTTTTGTAGGAGTCCTGCTATTCAGGTTTGGAATGGGAAAGGGGAGGAGGGAAGGGCAGGAGTGGGAGGAGGGGCAGGAATGGGAGGAGGGCCAGCAGAAGACACCCATGCATAAGCTATGTTGGTTCTTTTTCTTTATTAATGCTGTCAAATTCCCAGGAATAGCTGTTACCATCTCTAGCCAAGCAAAATTAATATGAGGGGTTTTTATTTTTTTTAACTCCCTGCCAATTTGAAGCTCTTGGTGTGTATGTTGGCAAGTGGAATTTGTATCCTGTAGGAAAAGGAGTCAGTGCATTCTTGGAAGGAAATTCGTTTTCGCTGTGCAAAGGGTTCGCTTTCTTGGCTGAGGTGGAGGTGGCCATGGAGCTGGCAGGTGTTGGGAAAGTGTCTGGTGTTGAACTGCTGGGAGAATGGTCCCACCAGAAACATCTGGAGATGTTCAGCAGTGATAGGGCACTGCTCTTAAAACCAGTAATTTAAAAAAAAATTAAAAAAAAAAATTTTACCCAAACAGCACTTCTGCAGGGAACACCCGATAGAAGTGAGACATGTGTGTGTGATTGTTTGAGTTGGAAGGGATCTTAAAGCCCATCCAGTCCCACCCCTTGCCATGGGCAGGGACACCTTCCACTAGCCCAGGTTGGTCCAAGCCCCGTGTAACCTGGCCTGGAACACTTCCAGAGATGGGGCAGCCACAGCTTCTCTGGGCAACCCGTGCCAGGTCCTCTCCACCCTCATAGCCAAGAATTCCTTCCCAGTATCCCATCTAACCCTGTTCTCTGGCAGTGGGAAGCCATTCCCTCTTGTCTTATTTCTCCAGGCCCTTGTCCCAAGTCCCTCTCCAGCTCTCTGGGTACTTTTAGGCACTGGAAGGGGCTCCCAGAGTCTCCCCAGAGCTACTCCCAGCCTGATTTGGGGGTGAATGATGTTATTTTGGACCTGTTAGGTTGGTCCCTGTCTGGCAGCTCCTGGGGCTGCTGCTCGCAGAGCTCCAAGGAGATGAAGTCGTTCAGTTTTATGATGACATTATAGTCCAAATCATTTCCAGACTCCTGAGAATGTGAAACAAGATGATGTGAAAAACATAAGGCGACTGTAGTTTTGAGCGCTTTCCGTGCTCTTCTGGATAAATAGAGCAGAAAAGTCTCCCAACTTCTCATGGAGGTTTCAGAGGTGTTCTCGTTATATTCTGTCATTATTATTTTGTCGTAGCTCCAGCAATCCATGGTAAAATGGAGCCATATTTTGCTGTGTTGTATCTGTGTGGAATAATGGATTATCCCTTGTGCTGGAAGCTTGGTTTGAGTCCATATTGGAGGGTTTCATGTAAAAAAATTTATGCTTGGATGCTTGGATTCTCATACTTTTTTTTTTTAGGAGAAAGATTATTAATTAGAAAAATAACATAAGCTTTAGACATCAGCTTTATAAAGCAATTTGGTCCTACTTCACACACAAAAAGAAAAATCAAAAGCATTAATTTGATAACTAAATGGAAAAGGAGAAATAAAAGTACACTTAATTACCAACAAACTGAATCCAAATCTGATTCTTCTGTGTTGTTTTGCCTCTGCTCCAAACCACGGATTCTGGTGTGACCGGAGTGTTTTAATTGTCCATCTCTGTGTCCCTCCTGTTGTCTGCCACTTCCTCATCAGTAATTACGTGGTTAACAATTAATCGGAAAGTGAGTTGGGGCTGGGGGACATGGCAGGGCCGTTTGATCAGGCACCAGGCAAGTGAGGGCCTCGCTTCTGAGAGCGGCCCTGACCCGGCTCCTGCCAGCACATCATTTATCCTGTCTGGAGGCAGCGCTGGGGCTGCCGCTGATCCCGCCGACATCCTGTCGCTCCGGCTCCACGGGCTGTTGTGCATCAGGAGTGGGAAGACGCTCAGTCTCTTCGCAGAGGTGCCTTGTGTCAAAGGCAGAGCCAGTGCCTTTGATGCCATTACTGGAACATCACTCGTTTCATTTGCCTTGGCTTTTTCCTCAGAGAGATCTCACAAAATACTGTCACTCCCTCGCAGTGTGCTGGGAATTGGGTGTGGTTTGCTCTTTCCCCACAACTGGGTGGCACAATTCCTCTACTTTTCCATTGTCTCAGGTTCACATCTATTTTGATGTTTCTACAATTCTCTCCTTCCTCCTGCTTTGTGACACATCCAGCCTCTCATCAGAAGGCTCTGCTGTTGAGGAACTTCTGGCTCCGCCTGGGAAAAAAAAGCTGCAATAATCAGAAAACCTTTGGATGGCTCATCAGTGGTGCTGAAGGTTCTGGATATGAGGAGACTATTGACAGGGATTGCTGTTTTGGCCATCACCCTTGGTGTTGTCTCTGTCACTTCCCAGGGGTGCATTACTAGTGAGCTGTTTGTTTATTGGTACCCTGAAATCCTGCAGTTTGGAGAGATCCCCACCACATCACAGCCTTGGAAGCACCAGGAGACCATCACCACCCATTTCCCAGCACTGCTCTGCATCCCTGAAAATGCGCAGGTTGGGAAACACAGCTGGATATGTGCAAATCCAATGTTCACATTTTCATCGCTCTCATACACACATTGCTCTTCCAGAGGAGAAGAAGCAAAAAAGGAGCAAGGGAAGAAGCACATTTTTATTTACAGGTGCTTTCTGTTCGCTCGCTTTGCTCTTCAGACCCTGCAAGCAGGAGCTGCCATTGAAAATCAAATGAATTCTCAATTGCTTCCTTCCAATTCAATCAGGGGAGGAAAGCAGAGACCTGCCACGTTGCTGGAAGGAAGCGGAGCAGAGGAAGGCACGGGAGCGGCAGAAAGCTGCTTCCTTTCCTCCTTTCCCCAGGGATAGTCCCTGGGGAGAAGGGACTGTGCCCTTGGGGGACATGGAGGAGGAACCTCCACGGAAGCACAAGGATGTGTCATCCACCGTGGGTTTGGGTGGTCTTCTTGCTCTCTGACATTTCCTATTCACACACAGCATTTTCTTCATGCCGATCTTCCATGGATTTTTTTACAGCTGTACCTAAAGTTGTGTCATTGTTGCATTTCTAGAGGTGATGAGTGTGCTTTTTTGTTACTGCTATGAGGAATCCTGTCACCTTTATCTGAACAGAAAATAGCTGGAGTCTAACTCCAGATTAAATGTTCTGAGGTTTTTATTCTGCTGATATACAGAATGTGCACATTCAGTTTTTTCACAGAATCCCAGAACAGTTTGGGTTGGAAGGGACCTTCAAGACTGTCTCATTCCACCCCCTTGCCGTGGGTAGGGACACCTTCCACTAGACCAGGTTGCAATTTTTATCATTGTAATTTTTCATTTCTGTCTCTCCCATCAGGGCAGAGGCCTCGGCTGCCTGTGAAGTGTGTGAGGGAGCGGAGGAGATGCCGGAGCCACTGGAACAGTGCATGGCCTGGCTGAGAGCTTATTTCTGTGAGCCAGCCACCCTGATGAACCTTCCCGTGCCATCCTTCCACCACCCACTGCTCCAGCAAGGTCAGTGCCACGGGACACCCATCCCCTCCCTGCTCACATCATCCAGGGGTGCTGTCTCCCATCTCCCTCATTCTTGGTCAGCAGCAATAAAAATGATGTGGTTCAGCTGTCGACATGTGCTGCCTGAAAGATTGGAATATGAACACATCTAAAGGGTTGTGAGCTTCTCAGTGACAGGGTTGTTCACTTAAAGTAGCTTTTGATCAGCAAAAGGGGGGTTGAGGCTTTGACATTGCTTTCTGCAACTCCCTGACAGGAGGGTGGAGCCGGGTGGGGATCGGGCTCTGCTCCCAGGGAACGAGGCACCGGACAAGGGGAAACATCCTCAAGTTGTGCCAGGAGAGATTTACGTTGAATATTCGGGAAAATTCCTTCGTGGAAAAGTTTGTCCAGCCCTGGCATAGCTGCCCAGGGCAGTGGTGGAATCACCATCCATGGAGGGATTTAAAAGCCATGTGGATGTGGCACTGGGGGACATGGTTTAGTGGTGGTCTTGGCAGTGCTGGTGGATGGTTGGACCTGATAGTCTAAGAGGGCTTTTCTAACCCATACAATTCTGTGATTCTATGGTTCTGTGTTCATCTCAATAAACATGGACCATAGAAGCAGTCAGTGATAAGTTGCATAAGGTAGCTGTGGTTTTATTCCTCAAAGTTATTGTAAAAAATGTGTTGGTATTTTTTAACAAAACAATTTTTACCAAGAAGTTGTTCTGTTTATGTATTTAGATAAAAACAGGACCTGAGAAAAAAATCCTCCTTTCCATCCCCCATTTACTGTCTGTGTTCCCCAAGACCTCATAACAGAAATCAATCACTTGATTATTAGTAATAATTATCTCAGAAGTCTGATTTTTGCAGTGTCTTTTTGTCTGCCTGTGAATGTCATCATTTCCCAGTGAATAAGGGATTCTCATTTTTCATGAGCTTTGCACAGCACCTTTGTTTTCATGAGGATCTTCTGTACTTTCTCTTCCCTGGTATGAAAATTCCTCAGTGTGAGGAATTTTCCGAATTCCAGGATGGTACTGAGGAATTTTTTATTAGCTGGGATGAAATAAAGTGCCATATTGTGAAAACTTTAGCACTGAGGTGAATGTGAAAACGGGCAAAGCCGGGTGGGAAATAGTTACTGCTGCTTCTCCTTCCATCTCTGAACATCAGGGGAATTCTGCTTCCCAGATTATCCACCAGAAGATTATAAAACATTTAAAGTAATGCTTTTACTTTCATTAATTTTCCTAAATGGGCTAACTGAATTCTTTTTAGCTTGGTGAATGAAATTCCTTGGTCTAAGCACTGCTGTTGCTGTTTTAGCTGCTGGTTTGGGGTTTAGCCCTGAGAGGTTTGACTTGACTTTGTGGGAGACTTTGGTCCATCCCAACAACCTTCCTGTGCAGGCAACACTGGAAAAATAAGTATCATTGTTAATAGGAAGCATCTAGAGGGAAAGAAATCATCACCCTTGAATTCTGGGGGGTGGAGAGAAAGTTCTTCATCGCTACCCAAAAACACAACCCAGCCAAAAGGTGCAGCAGGGTTGGGATGGAATGTGAATGGTGGCCATGAACATCAACACCAGGTCTCTGCAGCTCCTGTGGCTTTGTGAGGGATGAGACTGGTGGTCCCACTGTCCAGGCTGGTCCTCATGAGGTTTGACCACCTGCAGCACAATTTGGGTGCTGGGGAGGGGCTGGAGGGCAATTTTCTCATTTTAACATGTGCAGGTTCAGGTTTTTTTAATTTAGTTCAGTTATTTGTTCTTGGACTGAGACCAGGTGTGTGTTTTTTATTGGGGGAAGGCATGGACGTAATGGAAACACTAATGAAGAATTAATTGGCTCAAATCACAACGATGTGAGAGCATTTCTGTTCTTCTCTTGTTTTCTCCTAGTAATGCTTTCATGAAATAGAAAAAAAAAATTCTATATTGGAAGGAATGTGGAAATAGATGTCAAAAATTTGTAAAAACTCGTTTTAAAAGTTATTTAGGAGAAAGGTAAGGTAAAAATCGAATTATGATGGGTTGCATTTCAGTTTATCTGTACGTCAGAATTGCAGTTGTGCTAAATTAGGAATTTGGTATGTATTTACTTTTTCACATTTACATTTGAAAGTGCCTACTCATTTCTCCAGGCACTTAAAAATGCAGAATAAACATAAGTGAGATCATGAGGATCCAAAGCCAAGAAGGCTTTTTCTCATCATATTGCTTTTCTTACATCTCCGTTCATCAGCAGCTCTTCAGTGACTCATGGGGCCCTGAGCAACCTGGGATAGTGGAAGGTGTCCCTGCCCATGGCAGGGGCTGGAACTGGATGAGCTTTAAGGTCCCTTCCAACCCAAACCAGTCTGGGCTTCTGTCATTCTGTGATCATTGAAACCTTTGGCCCTTCTTTTCCCCCCTTTTTCTGTAAATATAACCATTTACAGTGTGGTTCTTTGATATTTGGTGATTTAAGTTCCATCCTAAAGTGATCAGCACTGACTGATGTCTTTCTAATTTCTTTCTAATCAGTGCTTATATCGAATTTTATTTTATTTTTCTGTACTAACATCACCCGGGGACAGCAAGGTTTTGCTCACATCAAACACACTAAAGAGGTTCCTCATTTAGCAAAAAAAGTGTGAAGTGCTTTGTGATGGTCAGTTCTCTGCAGCTGCTTTAGGCTGATTTTTTTTAGCTGTAGGACGTAGTTTCTTGTGGATAGAAAAATCATGACAGTCACCTCTTAAGTTAGCAAGAGCAGAGAGATGGGCAAATTCAGAAATTAGAGTTACTCTGCTTTATATTTGCTCTATTTAAAAATTCTATAAAAATTCTATATTTGCTGTTTCAGTGGTTCGTTCTATGTCTTAAATTTTTCTAAAGTGCCTTTAATTTTCTAATTTGCTGTTAAAAGGGGAAAACACACTTAAAAGTACTCCAGCCATCAACCCAGCACCACCACCATGTTCACCACTAACCCATGTCCACATGGTTTTGAACACTTCTTGGAATGGTGACTCCACCACCGCCCTGGACAGCTGTGCCAGAGCTGGACAACCTCTTCCATGAAGGAATTTTCCTTAATCTCCAATCTAAAGCTCCCCTGGCACAACTTGAGGCCGTTTCCTCTTGTCCTGTCCCTTGTTCCCTGTGAGCAGAGCCTGACCCCCACCTGGCTCCACCCTCCTGTCAGGGAGTTGGAGAGAGCAAGAAGTTTGAAGTTAATTTCCCAACACCTCCAGAAGTTGTCCAGTTGTCCACCTTACTGGTTGTCCAGTTTTGTCTATGCAGCCAATATATTTATTTTTTAAATGTAATTGAAAATCTGGAATTTTCAACAACCTGTGTCATGACTAGTGCTCAATATGGAATTTCATTAAGTAAAGAAAAATAAGGTTTTCCTACTTCTCTGAGGGGGACACCTCAGAAAAAAAACCAGATATTCCTAATGGGAAATGTTTTATTGGTCTTAATGTATCCTGGTCATTTATCTCCCTTTTTATATGAGGAAGAACAATGGATGCTGTGATTGTTTTGAAGCCTGTACATGGATTGGTTGATTTGTGGGTTGGTGACACGGGGAAGGCAGTGGTGAATTGGTCAGTCCTGAATTCCCTGACATTCCTTTACTGGTGGTTTCCGACGGGGATGGCTGCAGTCGCCGGGAGCGTGGCCACGGCACCGGGGAGCGGGTGTGTGTTTGCAGACCAGATGGCTCATTAGAGCAGCAAGAGCAGAGGAAATTGGAGACACACGAGAGTTTTCTTTTGCCCTGTGACAAGCAGCAGCCCTGGGCTTCTGCTCCTTGTGTGCCGTGCGGTTCTATACCGCTGTCCTCAAAGGGTGAGCACTTTAGCTGTGCTAAGCCATGTTTTTATGTTCCTGAGGGTGGAGTTCCTCCATCAGGTCCTTGTACCAAGGTTCTAGGCCTGAAGTAAAGCTGAGCCTATCCCTCAGACCAGCTCCGTCCCCCTGTTCCTTCAAATGAGCTGAGAATTCCTGTGTCAATGTGAGGGAGTTGGGCTTGGCAGGTCTGGAAGTGGCATTAGGGCACTAATGGTTTTAAACTGAAGGCAGGGCAATTTAGATTGGATATTGGGAAGAAATTCTTCCCTGTGAGGGTGGTGAGGCCCTGGCACAGGTTTGCCCAGAGCAGCTGAGGCTGCCTCATCCCTGGAAGTGTCCAAGGCCAGATTAGACAAGAGAACCTGGGCTAGTGGTAGGTGTCCCTGCCCATAGCAGGAACATGATGGTCTTTAAGGTCCCCTGTAACCCAAACCATTCCATGATTCTGTGTTCATCTGTGTCATCTTGCAAGCCAAAGGCAGAGAAAAGCTGTGCAAAAAGATCCAGGAGGAGCAGCCTGAGGATGGAGAGCAGAGGGATGAGCCACATTAGTAGCTGAAATTTCCCGTTCACGATGTAATGTTATTCATCCAAGAGGGGATATTGATGAAACATCTCATGCATAATAGGAGCAGACAGTCTTCAAAGAAACTGGGAGCACCTCCATTCTCCCTCCAAAATGACGTTCCCAGGCCTGTAATCAGTAATTACCCTGTGATTTCCTGGGAGCCTCCTTGTTCAGACACTCAAAGAGGAGAGCAGTGTGGGTTGGTGAACTGCCACAGCCCCTTGCAAAGGACAGTGAACACAGTCAAACACCAGTTATGGGCTGAAAACACTCTTCATTTTCTGGTGTCACCTCCACAGAGTTGGACTTGTCCATCACCCCAATGCTGCTCACCTGTGCTCCCTAGGTTTGCAGGGCTGTGGGATCTGTCCCTCTGGAAAACATCCATGGAGAAAATTCTTCCCTAACTGCATCTTGATTGCTCTTCACCCTTCCTGGAGGAGCACATAGTAGCACCTTTCTTTTACTGACTTTGCATATTCTAAACTATTTAAAAAAAAAAAAAACAAAACAACGCCTGCAGCAAATTAAGAAAGAAAAGGGGATTTTTTTTGTGTTTTCTGACTGTAAGTCAGCAAAGGCTAAAGTATTTTTTTATTCTTTTTTTGTTATTGGAATGCTCAAATTACAGGATTGTGGGGCTGGTAATTTGTGTACTTCTAAAATGATGAATTGAACACCCACTCAATGCTTATGTTTAAAAAGTTTATTGTTTTAAATGCTTATGTTTTAAAAGATTTTAATGGCTACTCACCCTAATTACAGTGTGCTCTGTATCCTGAGAGTAAATTTTTCTCACATACATTTAGCCAAAGAGTTTTTCTATATATGAAAATTACTTAAATAAGAAAAGCATTTACATTATTCAAATGAATACAGATCTCTTTTCCCCTGCTTTAAATTAGAGTTTTTAAAAAAATCATAAAAATCATTGACTTTATGGAGATATTGTCAAATAAAGCTGAAAAGTTTGAAGCCTCAGGTGCCAGTTTATGGATAACAGTGTAGGAACTCTGTGCTCATGTCCAGTGGGAAAGAAATGGCTGGTAAAATGTCATTCTTTAGAAGACAAGAATGAAGAAGCAGAGGGGGGAAGGTCCAAGGCTCAAAGGGGAGAAGGTATGAAAAAAACTGATCAGAAAAATAGGAGTAGTTGGAGAGTGCTCAGGGATGTCAGATGTCAACCATCCCCAATAGGAAAATCATCAAACTGAGCCTACAGAGAGACCAGGAACCAACTTGTCCCTGTATCATCTCTCCATAGTTCCATCATTTCCAGTAAAAATGAAAAATTCAATAAATTCAGCTGAGAAAGTGGGAATCCACCAGGTTGTGTAAACTGCCAGAGGACAGGGTTAGATGGGATATTGGGAAGGAATTCTTGGCTGGGAGGGTTGGGAGGCCCTGCACAGGTTGCTCAGAGAAGCTGTGGCTGCCCCATCCCTGGAAGTGTCCAAGGCCAGGTTGGACAGGGCTTGGAGCAACCTGGAATAGTGGAAGGTGTCCCTGCCCATGGCAGGGGTTGGAATGAGATGGACTTTAAGGTCCCTTCCATCCCAAACCATTCTGGGATTCTATGACTCTATATTTTTTATATTTATGTTGTTCTTAAGCTACATTGTTGAGTCATCTGCTGAGGAGGAGGCAAGACTTTCCTTTCCCTATACAGATCCCAAATGTCATTTTTACCATTGATTTATGCTGCAGTTTGTGAAATTCTCTTAGTTTTTTAGTAGAGATCCAATTCACTAAAGAAAAAAAGAGTTGAGAAATGTTCCTGACTTTCCCTTTCTCAACCCTGCAGCTTCATCAGACATGCAAATACATTTCCATTTAGGCTTTTATAAAACGTTAAATATGAAATAATCTGCTCAAAAAGGTTCGTACTTCACATATCTGGACATGGCAGATTCAAGTGCAAAGAGATGACAAGCTTTCATATTTCTGTCTGCCAACTCAAAATTCAAATTCCAGAGACTGGCATCTTCTTTTATTAGCATTTCATGTGAGAAGAGTTTTGATAAGGAGAAAGTCACTGTTTTGCAAGATATTTAATGGATTTTTACAATCCAATACTTTCCTACAGTTTTCTACAAACAGAAATCAATCTTCCCCAACCTTCAGAAATGGAAACAACAAAACCCCAGACTAGCCCAGTTACTTTTATATCTCATATTCTTTTTCCAGCTCAGTTGACCCATTGCTTTCTATCAACTATATGTTTTTTAAAACAAAAACTAAACAAAAAATCAATACAAATGCACTCAGGACAAAAATATTTACAAAATTCCTGACCCAATTTCTGTTGAATTCAGAGCAAAATTCCCATAATTTTTAGTGGAAGCTTGTGTGGTTTTAAGTGTATCTTTTAATTAGAGTTCACTGTTCATAGGATAAATTTTCTGCCAAATATGGGCCATTTAGGACAATGCAGGCCTTCTTAGGTGCAAATATTCTGATTGCAGATGTTCATGGGCCTTTGGTGGAGCCTCGTAGGGTAACTATCACCTGAAGTGTGACCTTAAAAGAGAAATAGGGGTGGGGAGATCCATATGTCCTGTCATGGTGAAGGCAGTGAAAGGATCACTTATTTTAAAAAATTCATTTTAAAATTAATTATTTTCAGTAGGATAATCCTTTCTTCTCCGTGTTCTTGATGTTAATTACAGGTTGGCCAAAGTTAGAATAAAAAAACATTATCTAAATAGAGTTTTTTAGGTAAGAGTGAAATGTTCATCTGTAAAATGCAACATTTTTACTTGTTCCCAGAGAATTTGGGGATACTGGAGCAAGCCATGGTGACTCTGAAATAGCTGCAGGGATGTGAATACTGAAATCATTCCAAAACCAGGCTTTTGTTTAGAAAGGAAAGATTTGTGTTTTGGTGCTGGAATATTGGGAATATTCTTTCCTATGAGAGTGGTGAGGGACTGGAATGGATTTCCCAGAGAAGCTGTGGCTGCCCCATCACTGGAAGTGTCCAAGGCCGGGTTGGACAGGGCTTGGAGCAACCTGGGATAGTGGAAGGTCCCTACCCATGGCAGGGGGTGGAAGGAGATGGGCTTTAACCCAAACCGTTCTGGGATTCCGTGGCAGGGACAAGGTGATCCTTTAGGTCCCTTCCAGCCCAAACCATTCCATGATTCTATGATCTATACCTTTACATGTATCTGCAGTGGGATCAGTTTCACTGCAGCTGTAAAAGCCACGTGCACATGATGCTTCTTTATAAAGTGAATTTGTTCAAAATAAGATCCTTTTTCTCCCCCTGAAATACAAGGAATCAGTTGACCCTGAGCTAAGAAACATTTTGACCAACCCGGTAACTTTTGACATTGCTGCTTGTATGTGAGATTTAGATAAAAAGGTAAGAATTGAAGGTGGAAAAAACCCACCAGTGTAGGAAAATTACTTTTTGTATCCAGAGCCGCGTGTTCATCATCTTCACCCAGACCTCACAACCTGCTCTCATTGCAGACCTGTGAGGAATAAGTTTAATTTAATTCATTTTTCCTTTGATTTGTTGGCTTGCTTGCCACACATGCAGCCCCACGTAACCTTTGAACCCCTCCTTAATAAAACCCCATGCAATCAAGATAAAAGGAAAGGATTTTATAAATACAGGCTCCCACACCCATTTTATTAATGAACTTTCAGGCAAGTTTCCTTAAAACCCCTTATTGATGGGAAATATCATCAATACTCATACATTTAACCTGTTTAGTGTTTCAAATGTGCTTAATGGGACTGTTACTATGGTGAGCACCTTGTTTCTAAGTAATGTTGTTAATTTTTTTTCAGAAAATAACAATATAGTGGCATTTCCAACAGCCTTTATGTTAAGGACACATAAATAAATTCCTCTGAGGGGAAGAAAATTCGTAATATAGATATTTTGCTGCTTCTTGACCTAAGGATGCCCCTTTCTGACCCATTTCCAAGATGTTTTACCACATGTCCTGACCAGTTTATTTGCTGGGAAAAACAAGGACTTGCTTAAGTGTAAAAACACACTTTTCACTAGAAATTTGCATCCTGCACTCTTCTCTGAATAAAATATGCAAGAACAACATAAATGGCACACTCCTTTTTTCCCTTTCTTTCTTTTTTCCCCATGAATTGGGCCTTTGATGTTCAAGAGGAGCCAGTATTAAAGGACATCCCTAGAAGGCTGTAGAAATTGTCCCTATTTATGACAAATGTAAAATAGTACAAATCGAGCTGAATGTGATGGTGTCATTAGTTTGGGAATCGCATCCTTGAAAATAACTGTGGAGGAGCCAAATCGGTTTAAAAGAAGATAACAAAATGGTTTAAGCTACTTAGGTTGAATGCCAATTATATTTTAATATTCAACTGAGCATATTTTACTAAGAAAAAAGGCAGCGTCGACGCATGCATAACTCATTGGCAGCGTCGACCAGCTGTGCCACTCTTCTCTTCGAATCACTTTGTGCATTTTAGTAGCATGGTAATTTAGTAGAGAACTACCTGAGTGATGGCATTTTCAATGAGCAGGTAATCTACAGAGAATTTTTATATGGTTATGAGTTCTGTGCTTCAGCCTGGCAACACAAAAATACATCAAGACCAATTACGGTATCAACTTTCAGCGTGATACCCTTGCCACGCAAGTGCATGTATTTCTGCCCCAGGCATTTCAAATTGCATCTAATTTGAAATCTTTGGGGTTTTAATTAAATTTCAGAATATATGGAATTCTTCATTAGTACCTGCTCTGAATAGCAGATTATACTTCTCTCAGTCTCTCGTTAAAGAAGTAGGCTGTGGTAAATAGCATGTTCAAGAACTGATCATTTGTGGTGCCTGGATATTGGGAACAGAAATAGCGGAATGCAAAATAATATCAAAAAGATTATTAGTCCAGTGAGGGACTCTTGATTTGTATTTTAATGGAATTTTACATTTCTCTTAATGATTTGCAAATTGTCCTCTGATTATAAGATGCATTAAGCTTTTCATTTTAATGGAGAGACACAGCCATTAGCAGGAATTTTTTTCTGTCTTCTTTTTAGAGTGCTTCCCTGCAGCAGATAAATATTGAAACCATTAACACCTTTTGATGTACTTCATAGTGCTGCAGCTTGCACCAATACATGAATGAATATGGCCCTTTTAAATTTTAGCACTTTGCTGGAAGCTCCTGGTTGTCGTTCCGTAGGTGAACAATGACCGGAGCCGTACGTTTCCATATGTTGATTTCCTTATAATTAATGTTCCAAATGTTTCAGGGAACATCATTCATATTTAATGCCAAAAGAAATAGTAAAGCCAACAAAAGTCAAGATCTGAAATGCAGATGGAGGGTGCTGTGACCTTAGCTCTGACCATCCTTCCAGGGAGGAGGGTTTGTTAAGGATTCGCACACGGCTTCGCTTGGGCCAGAACACAACGGTCTCCTTTGTTGCAGACACCAGGATGCACGGACACTCTTCATTTGTCAATCTGAAAGTCAAATTTCCTCCTTGCTTTCAGCTTAACGTGAACCCTTAATGTTGTATAAACATGTTGTGCCTGTGCTGACTTCATTGGGTTTGGCAGGAGGGCACAGGATGAGGAACAGCCTCTTTTTTGTGGCAGCTTGCGAAGCACAAGAAGGATTTTCCTGATACTGCAGAATTTCTTAAAAAAGTATGGCTGTTAGATAAGGTAAATCAAAGAATCACTGAATATTCTGAGTTGGAAGGGACCCACAAGGATCATCAAATGTGTGATTATTAACCTTCTCAACTTATTAAAATCCCTGTAATATTCTTTAGATGCTTTGGAAAATCAAATAATTCTTTAAGAGGTGCAGGACAGGGGTGTTTCCCCAGCCCCAGCTGCTTCTCACACCCCAAATAACCCAAATTTCTGTCTGTGCTTTTGCAGACTCTCCTCTCCTGGCAGGTTACCTGTGAGAACTTCCTCCAAACTGATTTTAGGGCTGCCTGTTAATTGAACAACCTCTAATCTCTGAAATCCCATCAGGGGTCACTGGTAGGACTTCTCCTCTGTTTGCTTCCAGGATGTCTGTTTAAATAATTTGGATCTCGGGAATTCCAGTTGCAGTTCATTTAAGCAGAGCTGTGTGATGGCACCAGTATCAGTCAAGAGGCTGAGTGACTTCATGGAGTCACACTTCACCTCTTCCCAGTTGTTTTGGTAGTTGCTTAAATACTTATTAAAGAAAAAAAAATAAGAAAGAAAAAGAAAAAAAACCCACACTTTGAGATTGAAGCCAGAAGATTCTGGGAATTATTTGCTGCTGCTGCATTCTTGGAAGGATGTTGCATCATCTTTGAATTAGTGTTTGGAAAGTGCTATGTGCGTGTTACATTCATACATTAAGTAATTGTAATTCAATAATGAATTAATACAAACAAAAAAAATAATCAGTGCTTTGATACTGGTTTCATTTGTGTGCAATAAGCAAATGGTTCCATTTTTTTTGCATTTAAGCAATTTAAAAGTATTATTTTGAACATGCACATTTACGAAGAAACTTAGAGAAAACTAAAGGGTTTGCTGTTCCTATTTTAGCCCAGCGAAGATCTCACACTTTGTTCACGTAGTAAAGCACATTTGCATTGCATGTGTCATATATTAATTTTCTAGGGCAGGTTATCTTTGGCAACAGGATCTTCACAAAGCAACTGGGGGTGCAGATTTCTTGCTCCAGAGGCATTTGGGAGTGGATATTTGGGGCCGTGCTGAAAAATGAAACAGCGAAAACACGTCATTGGTGTAATTCTAAGTGGAATTGTAGAGAAAAAGCAATTACGAGTGAAGCAAGGAAAACTAAAGGAGAGACGCTGGTGCTTCCCAGCCTCCCTCCCCTGCAAGGCCTGGGTCCTCTGCCATCAGCCTTCCCAGAGGACACCAGGATACCTATGCTGACATATATCAGTGGTGAACCAGCATGGGGAAAGTGTTGTCTGTGACAGGTTTGAAGGGAGATGATGTTTCCTTTCTCCCAAATAACCTGGCTTGGTGTTGCCCCGTTTCATGGATAGGTATAGAATTGGTTTGTGGATGTACTTCTTGGGGAAATACAGGTGATTCCTCCTGGCCTGTGGGGCAGTAGAATGGTTTGGTTTGGAAGAGACCTTAAAGATCCTCTAGTTCCAAATATATATATATATAGCATTCCAAATATATAGTACATGATGTAGTAGTCTAATAGAGGAAATATGTCTGTGCTTGTGAGATAATGTAACAAATTCCAGTTTGCAGAATCAGTTTTACACAAAGCAATGTGTCAAAATTGAGAGATTATTCTCCTTTCATAGAATCACAGACTGATTTGGGTTGGAAGGGACCTTAAAGATCATCTCATTTCACCCCCTGCCATGGACAGGGACACCTTCCGCTATCCCAGGTTTCTCCAAGCCCCGTCCAACCTGGTCTGGGACACTTCTAGGGATGGAGCAACCACAGCTTCTCTGGGCAGTCTGTACCAGAGCCTCATCACCCTCACAGGGAAGAATTCCTTCCTGAAATCCAACCTAACCCTGCTCTCTGTCAGTAGGAAGCCATTACCCCTTGTCCTGTCTCTCCAGAACCTTGTCCAAAGTCCCTCTCCAGCTCTCTGGGTATTTTTTGTTTCTTTCCTTTCCATCATAGGAGTGTGTTGGAGCCCTGAGATGATGAACAGCAAACTTGTAGGACATATATATTATTAATTTTAGAGGCCATTTTTCACACTTCCTTCATGGTGGTTCTGAGTTTTGTGTACTGAGAGGGATTCATGGTCCTTGTTTGGGTTTGTCACTTTGTTTCTCCAAAGCTGCCCAATTTATGCTCAGTTTTGTTACCCAGTTTTGCACTCCCGGGTTTAGTTTTACCACTAATGATCCTGAACCAAGACCTCAAACCAAAAATCGTGATGAGTTGGAAATTTTGATGTTAGTGAGCTTAATTTATAGGGATGAACTGGAGGGTGTACTTTATCACCACATGTGAGCATTGAATCCTTTCTCTTCACCTTGTATTTTGGGTTCATTAATATCACAATGACACGTGCAGCGTATCCATAAATCTTGGGAAGTTTTCTGCAGAACCTCCCTGCCTGTTCCAGTCTAACTATAACCAGATGGTCCTGCCTTCCCATCCAAAATCCCAGTGTAATTAGGAAACTGCATCTCCTCTGATTTATTTAGGAACTCTGGGCAGGTTTCTGTGTCTCATTAACAGGACGAGTCAGAAGAGCTGGATTGTAGCAGCACATGGGAGGCTGTGTTTATCTTGATTTCCAACAATGCAAATTGAGGTAAATTCAGTTTAATTTTGGGGGTTTTTTCTCTGGAGAGGGAGAGGAGTGACCTTCCCAGGCCTGGCATCAGCCAGGCAAAAACAAGAACTCCAAGAAATGGGAAAAAAGAGAGTTGAGGTGTGACCAGAGGTTCCATTCATTGTGAACCAGCAGGAATTTCTCAGTTTTAAGTCAGATGATGGCTACTGGTGGCATTTTGTCACACTTGGCCCTTTTGTAGAGGTTTTGTATGAGAGCAGAGTTCAATTCTCAAGCTCTGTCTGCAAATTGCAGCTGATGAGGAGAATTTAGGAGCTGTCCAGGTGAAGTTCTTGGTGAAATGGAGAGAAGTCCCTCATTTATTTCTATCTTGGATGGAAAAATAGAGATTTAATTTTCTGGCCCAGTCACTTAGAAATTGCAGCCGAGCTGGTGCGTGGTGTCTCTGGAAGGACTATTCTGTGTCTGTTCCAGAACAGGAAAGAGTGTTGTAGGGCATGAAACAATGATAAAATATGACAAGTTAAGCTGAGTTTGCAGTGAATGAGGAGCTGGTTGATGTTTCTCAGTTGCCCAGATCTGCAGGTCTCTTGTATTTATGTCTATAGCAGTTCCTGTGTGGGTTAAAAATGTTCATGAAGTCGTTAAAAGGTTACTTTTACATACTTTGCACAATCTCCTTCTCCCAAAATTGATGTACTTGAAACAAAGCAAAAATATTTGCTCCTGGAATGAGATTTTTTTGAGTGGAAAGTGTAAGGCTGGATCAGATTCCTGTCCATGGTCATTCAGCCTGTTGGGATTGTGAAAGTACCAACAGGTCTTTGTTGATGCTTCAGATTTGAGTTGCAAGACGTTCATGCTGCAGATTTGGGAACCTTGTCTTCCTTAAACCTCTCCATGCTCCCTGCACTGCCCAGGTAGGAGTTGGATGTCCCTAAACCCC
>NC_045644.1:5947500-6002500 GCF_009829145.1 Chiroxiphia lanceolata
GCCATGGACAGGGAACGTAAAGGGCTGGTTCTGAGCATCCAACTCCTTGTCTCCACCAGCTCTAAAATTAAATCTCCTCTTGCAAGTGCTTGGTAAACTGCTATTAAGGCAACTGTGCAAAAAAAAATGGGTCAGAATATCAGTTACCACTCGAGTAAAACACCCACTGACTTCCAGAGGGTTTAACCTACAGAAATACTGCTGGATGAGGTCCAGGGAGAGTTCCTTGCTTCTAAGGATAGAATTTGGCCCCACAACCCCCTCAACAGTCTGAAGGGAACTGCGTTTAAAACTGTGTTAAACTGCAGAGCAGGAACAGCTCCCGTTAATTGGGTTTTAACAGAGCTTACACTCAGTGTGAGCCAGCCTGAAAGTTATTAAAATATATTATTATATATGAAAATATTAAAAGAAAGCATTTTGATCCATTTTTTCACTTAAGTGATATAGATATACAGCATGTTTGTACATGATAGTTGCAGGCATACATGCATAGACAATACATAACAGTGTTTAAAAGTGCTCCCCTAGCCCACATTTATGGGGAAAAGGAAAGGGAACACCAGAACCTCAGGGAGAGCACAAGGTAACACCTAAGTTTGACTGGTTTCATGGTTTGACTGGTGTTTCAGACTGGTTTGAGTTGGAGGGACCTTAAGGACCATCTAGTCCAACCCCCAGCCATGGACAGGGACACCTTGCACTATCCCAGGTTGCTCCAAGCCCCATCCAGTCTGGCCTTGGACACTTCCAGAGATGGGAAGTGCCTCATAACAAGAGCAAAATGTTTTAATACCACTTGTTAGTTCAGTCTAGTGTACGGTAGCAGGTTAGTTGACAGGTTTAATATGGCTTTAATGACCTGCTTAATAACAAAAAGGAGGCTCAAAATTGGTAAAAATCAGCTCTCTTGCTTGTATTCACTGTTTACACCATTGCCTGTTGTCAGTTAGAGTTCTTAAATTTGAATATGAATCTGTTCTTCCAAGGCCCAGGAGCCAAACTGAGGTTTCTAGATTAGGTGGGAGCTGCTGCTGCAGTGGGAACTGCTGTTTTGTCGGCAGACTGGTGTATTTTTTAACTGTTCTGCCTGATTTATTTTTTTTTAACTAATAGTAATAAAAGTGAAAAACAGTAAATGAAAAAAAACAAACAGAAAAGTTGTCTGTGCAGTACCCCAGGCAGGCTGTGAAAAAGCTGGCGAGAAGGGGGGAGTGTTTATAACTGTCTTTGCCTTTGCAAAACTCTTGGGGAAAAACAAGCAAATAAAAACATGAGGAGGAAAAAAAGCAAACAAAACACCAACACAACAAACAAAAACTAACATTCCCAGCAATCAGCATTGAGGGGAAGGGAAAAACTGGTCTGTCTTTAATTCTTCTTGATCAAAGGGATTTAAAAGGGTGGAAAATCAGGCTGTGTGTCTTTTGAACCTTTCTTGCCCCAAGAACTGTGTGAGGAGGTGCAGAGGGGCAGGAAGGGACTGACACTGGTCCCACTGCTCTTCCCCACATCCATCCTTCATCTCTGGGGCTGAGCCCCTCACTAACACTTAACATAAATGCTTGTTAGATATTGGATATAAACACATTATCTTGTGGAAGGTGTCCCTGCCCGTGGCAAGGGATTGGAGCTGGGTGGTCTTTAAGGTCCCTTCCAACCCAAATCAGTCTGTAATTCTGTGTTTATTAGTTAGAAATGTATGATTTTAGTTCTTTGGACTAATTGCCACCTTTAATTAAACTGCTAAAAGTTACAGTAGAGCTGTAACTGTCATCCACATGGATATAAACATCCATATGTTTATATGGAGAATTAAGGTGTGAGGGATCTCTGAGTACCTGGACACTATCAGCAGGTTCATGATAAGTCCTTCTTTTGGGGCTTATAACTGGTCTGTAAATACTCCTCCCTGTGAGGCTGGTGAGGCCCTGGCACAGGTTGCCCAGAGAAGCTGTGGCTGCCCCATCCCTGGGAGTGTCCAAGGCCAGGTTGGACGGGGCTTGGAACAACCTGGTCTAGTGGAAGGTGTCCCTGCCCATGGCAGGGGGTTGGAACTGGATGGGCTTTAAGGCCATTTACAACCCAAACCATTCTGTGCTTCAATAAAACCCTCCCAACTACTTTTGGAGGCCATGGACACACAGTTGGAGGTGGGAACAAGTTCTCAGGGCTGAGGAGACCTGGAAATCCAACACAGTCAAAGGTCTCCCTCTTCCCCATCCCTCAGGCCAGTGGGAATTGGAGGAGTGTGCATTTTCATGTCAAATCTGACAAATTGTTGATCACTGTGATGGTAAATAGCATCTAGCAACTCTGGTTGCTCTCTGATGGCCGTAACACGTGTTCCTTGGTAAGGTCAGGGCTGCTCACCTGGTCACCTGGAGGGGATATTTTTGGACAGCCATGTGCAGAGGAAGGAGAAAACCCTCTGATACTCACATTCCTGTGATGTGATTCAGTCCAGACATGAATTTGCTGGCATCTGTCTCCAGGACAGTGGGGGCATCCTGGGCTCATGGATGTACCAAGTGTTCTCATGTAATGAGAGAATCTGTGTGTGTTAATTTTTAAGTGCAGATTTTACAGCACTTTATAACGATATTTAACAGCATAAAACGTTGGCACATGGTGAAAACTGGTGAAAGTTCAGCCATCTCATTTGGGCAGGTTGTGCTCACAGGCTCTCACACTTGCAGACAGTTTAATAACAGTATTTGGCACTGTCTCTTCGAGCTGCTTAAACTAATTAATGCATTTGCTCCCCGCAGGATGAAATGGGGTTTTCAGATACATTTCCAAAATGATGTGCATGATTGCTAAATATTTCATTCTTTTGAACTCTAAACTTCACCAGTGTTTTATGGGGGAGCAGAGGTGGGATAAATTCTCCCATGAAAAATGTACAGTGGCTCTGGCAAGAGGAAAATCTGTGCCCCTGCGTGTCAGAGGAGGATAATCTCTGTCGCTCTGTCAGTGTGTTAGAAGGTACTCTGGAATTTGGGCGCCACTTGACACGTTGTTGCTGCTGCTGGGGGGCTCTGTAACTGCCCCATCCTCCCGCACTCTGCTTCACTTCTCCTGATTCCAACAGATTCCAGAAAGTTTCAGGCCCATCACATTCCAACCTGCCAAAAATGGGGGCAAAAGGGGGATTTTTTGGACTCGGTGTGTCATTTAAAAGATGACATCAGGCAGTAACTCCCCGAGACCCCTGAGCAGGGTTAACGCTCATCTCACTGACTTAAAAAGGTTAAAAAAAATAAGAAGGACCAATTTGATTTGAAAGAAACCTTTCTGAAGGAATCACAGTAAACAAAATCTGTTTGCCTAAGGAAACCCTCGTAGCAATCAGCCAGTAACACAACTGCTTGTGCTAATGAACCCAAAGCTGTTAATGTGGTTTCTTCAGTTAAATTGATTCATGAATTTTGAAGAGAACATTATCTAATGAATTTTCTTTGAATAGAAAGCAATTAAAAGGACAAATCAGTCTGATTAACCCCAAAGTCACCCTACTGCCACAAATGGTGTACAGTTTGAAATTATATCATAAAAAACTAGAGCAGATTTGCTATCTCTTTGCCCTCTACTAATCCATGTAAATTAATGAACAACAAAGTTAATTTCTTTGATGACCCTTTTCTCATATCACCTGGATTATGCTGATGTTTAATTTGCTTAATGTTATAATAAAGACTAAACAGATTTTTTCAATGAAGTGATTATCATTCCCTTCAGTTAAGAAGTGATTTTTATTATTTAACACACACATAACACCGTATGGGTTTCCTTTAAGAACAAAATCACATTTCTCTACCTTCCTATGTAACGTCATCAGTGTGTTTTTTGACAACTAAAAAAAGAAAATGTCTTTAATGAGTTTGTTTCTTTGCCAGAGCAGGAGGCTGAGACTCTCAGCTGGGGGAAAAGGTCTCCTCACCTTTTTTTCCTCTTTTTCCCTGCTTTTCTAGTGACCAGCGAGCTCCTTTCATAAGTTACTCACTAGTTAGGTCTTCAAAGCTTTTCCAAGAACAAGAGGTGTTCAACCCAACTAAAATCCAAACATGGCTATCCCTTTCCCTTCTATAAAATAATCCTGGCTTGGGTAAAACCCTGAGATGCCGAAGAAAGCAGCTCCTAATGCATTTGCTTATTCATTATTCCAGCAATTGGAACACTTAGAAGCAATTTGCTGGTGAATTAAAATTAAAATAATGGCAGATACATTATATATTTTTTCCCCCTGTATCATTAAGGATGTGCTGTAGATTCAAGGTCACAGCTAGTCCTTACATTTGGCAATGTCTGCAGTGCTGAGCTGTAGCTTGGGGGTCTGGACTATAAAATGCAGTCAGCCAGGATAATACAGAGTCCACTGGCTCTAGGGCGTCTTCCTGGGCGACTCCAGTCCCAGCTGAAGTTGGAAATTAGCTGGAGATGCGAGGCTTTTGTCGAATAGGTAGAGCCAGCTATTTCTTCTCTTTTAATTTGACTCTATGCTAATTTATACTCTGCCAATTTAATGGAAAAAACCACATTGTATGAGTTAACAGGATAATTGTACTTGAAGCAAATTAAAAATATAGGAAAATCAAAGCCTTAAATCCTTTTTTTATAGTGATCGGTTACTCTGAGCGCTCTCTCTAATAATCATGTATTTAAATGTAGTCATATAGGACACAATAACAGGACAGAGCATCGGGGCTGTTTAAATTTAAATTAGAAAACTGCTATTGAGACTCACATTTCGTTGGGGTTTTCAGCTGTTTCACCCTAATTTTTCCAGCTGTGCAATCAAACAGCTCCTGCTCCCTTGTTCTTTGCAGATTCCTTCACCAGACAAGTGCTGTGGACCCTGTTGAATGATGTGAAGTTTGGAGAGGCTGTTTCCTACAAAGAGTTGGCAGATCTGGCCGGGAACAGCCGAGCAGCCAGAGCGGTGGGGACAGCCATGAGGAGAAACCCGGTGAGTTCACATCAACTTCCAGCTAAAGTTGTTGGAATATGGTGGATTTAGAGCACTAAGTGTCATTAGATTAAATTTATCTGCTATGAAAACTGGTCTACGATGAGTAATAGGGTCAGTAAGTGTTTTTAATCAGCGATAATGCACAACCCAGTTTAGTGTGATTTATTCCCCACCATTTATAGTGTTAGGTTGGAAAGAGAAACACTTCTTTCATTCACCAGCCTCTACACAGTTTGTTGTTCTCAAACTTTCTTATATATTTTTAGGTCAGGGAAGTCTTTTATCCCCCACATGGACCTCATTTGGCAGGTTATGAGCAGTTTTGGTTGTGTTAACAGCAGTCTGTTCGCTCTGGCATGAGCATGGTTCTGGAAACAAGGCCAGGTTGGATGGGGCTTGATCTAGTGGAAGGTGTCCCTTGCCCATGTCAGGGAGTGGAATGAGGTGATCTTTAAGGTTCCTTCCAACCCAAATCTGGGATTCCATAGGTGATTTGCCTGAATTTGAACCAGCTGGAGGAAGTAGCACTCTAGGTCAGGCCTGTGGATTTTGGAAAAACATTTTGTTAAAACCCTTGGTCTCTGTCTGCTTCCCAGTGATTGTCTTTCCCTTTTATTTTTCTGGGCTTAGCTTTTCAGGTGTATTTGTGCACCTCAGTCACACTGGTTGGTGTCAGTGAAGTTGATGTGTTGTGTCAGTGTCTTTGGGTGTGTCTGGGTTCAGACTAGCCCCATCCTGGACTGGAGGGTCTGGGAACTCAGCTGGATGTATCTGCAGTTCACGAGGAACAGTTCAATTCTCTAAACCCACAGCAGTTCATAGAATCACAGAATCCCAGAACAGTCTGGACTGGAACAGACCTTAAAGCCCATCTCGTTCCAACCCCTGCCATGGTCAGGGACACCTTCCACTGGAAGTGGATTAATGAGTTATTTATTGTGCTTATCATTTAGTCCTTTAATCACAGGAAGCATCTCAAGGTACTGATGTATTAAGGTTTGCTATTTTGCAGAAAGTGTGCAGCAGTCATTAATAAAATCATTCACTTTTACCTAATCTTTGGGGTACAGTTCACTTGTGGCAGCTTGTGTCGCTCGGCACCAGCACTGCAGCCCAGGTGGCATGTTCAGTTTAATGAACTGTTTTGTTGGACTCAGAGCTCAATATCTCATCTGATAAACACACTGCAAGTGTTTGTCCATGGGCCAGGTCTGTGGGTATCCTACAAGTCCACACAGGTAACACACAGCCATGGAAACTCACACAACACTTTGTGGCTTTAAGCTCCCAAACTCCATAAAGAAACCCACCCTGGTATTTTAGGCATCCATCAGATTTCCCTATGAACCAGTTCATATAAGCAACATAAAGCTGCGTTTTGTCAATACACAGTATTGTACTTGACAATACAAACTATTTTAATATGATGGAATGCTTTCCAATATAATCTGGTGTACATTAAGATAAGGCAATCCAATGCAAACCTACAGGAAACAGTTCTCAAAGAATAACAATCCAGTGTTGTGCAAAAGGAGATGTAATTGCTGTCGCCTAGAAATGTACCCAGCTTTGCCCTCAGGCTGCAGTGGAGCAGCAGCATCCAAAGTAGCAGTAACAGCAGGTTGTGGTGTGAAAATTCCTGCTTTTTCCCCTGTGAGGAAGGATGAAAATAGTTCTGAAAATATACAGCAAAGCTACTGCAATTTTTTTAAATGGGGTCCTGGTTATTATTGCCATTTCCCAGCCCATAGTATGGCTGCAGTGATTTCTGTCCCCAGCACAAGATTTTTAAACGTGGTATAGATAATAATGTATAGCTTTAGGGGAAAAGAGCTGTGTTAATATAATGACACCCCAATATTTCATCATTGAAGGCTGGTGATTAAAAAATAATAATAAATCAGTGCTGTAATGAGAGCTCTGCCCATCACAAAACACATTTTTATCACTACACATCTCCTGGAGTTAATCTGAAATTCCATCCATATTCCATGTGCAAACACACACATGGTCCTTTTGCACTACAGTGTGAGCATCTATTCATTGTTCCTCATATTTCCCAAGGAAATCTTTCCATGGTCCTTCACCTCTGAGCCATAATGTGCAGGTTGACTGTGTGATACACAGGTTGATTTTATGAAGGAGGTGACATGTAAAAATAATATGTGGCACTGCAGAACCCCCTCACCTTCGTTATTTCTGTATATAAAGCCATCAACTCGTGTGAAAACAGATTTTCTAACCCAATTTGCAACTCCACTCCATACAAACCTTATTAAAGAAAATGCTGAGAGGATGCATATAAAACCAACACGGGAGGTCAAAGGTGTGTGAGCAGCCCCTGCTCCTCTACAACCACCTGAGGTCTAAACCTGCAGCCCAAACCCCAGAGCCTCCCTGGAAGTGTCCAAGGCAAGATTGGATGGAGCTTGGAGCAATCTAATGCTAGTGGTAGATTGATTCTGTGATAAACCTGATTTGACAAGGATGGTAGTAACAGCAAAAATAACCCCGAGCTGGCATCGTGTTGTCCCTCAGACAAATCGATAAAATTACAAATCTCACTTTCTCCACTAAATACCTTTCTCTCTTCTACAAATCCAAGAGTTGGTCTTTGGTTTTGGTAGTGTGCATCCCACATGGTTTCCTGTGGGAGTTGGGTTGGTTCACATAGTTCATGTGATGACCTTCAGCTTCATGAGAAGGTGGAACAGGTGCCAGCAGCAGCTGAGGATGGTGAAGTCTTCGCCTCGGTTTATGCCAGGGACATGGTGGGTATGGCTCACCTTTTGCAGGAGAAACTTCACAGAGTTTACTGCAGTTCACATTGATTGCAAGGTCTGCGGTCCTCAAAGGGAACCCATAAAGTTCAATTAAATATCTCATTAGACTGGTAGAGGAGGATCAAAAAGAAATCACAGAGGCTCATGGGAAATGGGGAATGTTGGGCTGATTAGTCCAAGGCCATCCTAAATGACTGTTCTGTACCTTAAATAAGACTTCAGCAGTCTGTTAACAGCAGGCAGAGCTGCCTGCGCTGGGTTTGTATCCTCTCTAATTGTGTCATTGCTTAGGCTCAACCCCAGCTGAGGGCACAACCTGATGCTGCTATCGATCTATCCTAAATCAAGGATATAATATCAATCTGTCCTAAGTCAAGGATGTTATCCAGCCAAAATGTTTTGAACGCCAGAGATTGGTAGGAGCATCTATGAGAAGATTATGAAGTTTGGGTCTGATGTTGCAGGCACATAGGACTAGTTGTATGGTCATTCATAGAATCACAGAATACCCTGAGTTGGAGGAATCCACAGGGATCATCCAGTCTAAACCCTGTTCCTGTACAGGACACCCCAACAATCCCTCCCTGTCCCTGAGAGCGCTGTCCAAACATTCCTTGAGCTCTGGCAGCCTTGGGGCTGTGACCACTGCCCTGGGGAGTCTGTTCAGTGCCCAACCACCCTCTGGAGGAAAAACCTTTCCCTAATATTTTTCATTCCTGATATCTTTGATTCTTAGTATCTTTGGTTCCTTTGGTGGCTGGTGATAACCTGGGACCCATGTTGGGTCACGTCACAGGATTTTCTTTTGGGAAATAGCAGAAAAAAAGCAGGGAGTTGGAACTAGATGGTCTTTAAGGTCCCTTCCAACACAAACCAGTCTGGAATTCTATGACTTGAGCAAACCACGGGATTCTTTTTTGCTGAGTGTGGTTCTTGCTGTGGTGTGACAACGTGGTGTGACTCTTGGGGATGGTCCTGTGCAGGGCTAAAAGCTGGACTCCATGATCCTTGTGGCTCCCTTCCAACCCTGCATATTCTGTGATTTTGTGATATCTCATCTGTTTCCATTGTGGCCTGGCTGATCCAGGTTTGACAAGCTGGGAAGTTTCAAGAGGTCTCCATCCCATCAACCATGTGATGGGATGGTTCCCTTGCCTCAAACTGAACACTCATAACAGCTAGAGCCCCGCTCTGCTCCATCCTTACACAGAATTTGCTAAATGCAGTTCAGAGCCAATCGATCCCATGTGCAGGGAGAGTTTTTTCCCTGCCTTTTTCCTAAACAAACGCGTTATCCAGGAGTTAGTTTATTCACAGATTGCCACGAGCGTTAATGACCACCCCAGCCTTGTTCTGCCACTCACCCAGATGGCTGTTGATAAAGATTTAGCATCATGTTCCAAGTGTCAGGGCTGTCAGTAGCGCTGAACCATTTGACCAGAAGAAAAAACGCACAGGGAGCTATTGATTACAGCTTCTCAGTGTCACTTGTTCACCAGGATTTAGGTATTGATGAGGCTGCGAGTGAAAACAAGCTCTTTCCCTTGTGGGCCTCTACCCAGAAGAACAAAAGCAAAGTTGGAGAAAATATTCAGCTGGTGCCCGAATCAGAGGGACTCCGGCATCGATCCGAGGGCTCCTTCATGTTAGTTTTTGTTGGAGACAAATCTATGGGTTTGGAAGTTTTATAGTGTTCGAGGGAGGGTCTGTGTGCGTGATGGATTCGTGGATTTGATGAATTAGATTTCACAGCATGGAGATTTTAGCAGAGCTCTAATATTATGAGCTGCTTGGTTATTGATAAAAATTACATTAAATGTAGCTGAGGCATTAAAGCTCCAGACTAGGGTAGTTCTCCCTCTAAAATGTCCTTAGGGCCCTAATAAATTTTGGCAGGTTTAATTATTTTAGTGGTCTGAACATTGTCACCACAATTAAGCCAAACTGAAGCAATATTCAATATTTTTAAATTACAGCCTTTGTACTACTTTTACATCCAAAGCTCTGGAGAGTGACAGATAGGTGTTTGTGTGTGTTGGGACAATCTAGTGTGGAATTCCTTATGTTGGGCATGGAAAAAGCTGCATTTATTTCATACCCCCTCTCCTTGCTTGGTGGTGAGTGGCTCAGCCCCATATCCCTGTGTAGTGAATGGGTCCTGCACCCACCCAGGAATCATCCAATACCCTACCTGGCTCACACCACCTGAAAATAAAGTCCTTTTTCTTCTCCACCAAGATTTATAGCCTTACCATCAAAATCTGCTGCTTTAGTGTGTGTATTTTTAAAGAATTGCAGATTAACCTTGGAGATGTTTTACAGGGTGTTATTATGGCTTTTTCACTCAAGCCAAGCTGGCTGAAGTAACTGAGGGGAGTGAAAGACAGAGAAATCCCAAACTAGAAAAAAAACTTGCACAATAAGTCCCAATTTCTTTAAAGAAGCCATAAACCAAGTGTGAGATGGCATGGCATGGAGTAAAGCTTTTATTGGTAATTGCTGGAGTTACCACGGATGCATAATTCACTTGTGGCATTGCACCTCCAAATAAAGTAGATATTAGAAGCATTTCTTTATTTAAACCTTGATTAACAATAAGCACCTGTGTGTATTCCCATTTAATGTGGGCTGAGACTGAGATTTTAAATTTCAGGCATTGAAATTACTTAGCAAAACTGAAAGAACACCCCAAAAAAAACCCCAATTTATTGTATCTGTACTTTTTCAGCTGCCAGGGTTTGTGTGTCCCAGCTTGAACTGTGCTGAAATAATGATTAAATGGGATTAAAATAAGTCAGTGTAAAGTGTGTAATTTGTGTGAAATAAATTACACTTTTTTGACGTAAAATATCCAAATTTTTTAAAACTGCCCTTTTGAGTGAGTTATTGTTGTCACAGCCACATCGTCGCAATCCCATTACTATGCAGTTACCAAAACACACCCGGCGTGATTAGAGTTGATGTATTGCATTTTTTATGGTGTGTACTTCAGCTATGATAATCACCTGTAATAAAAAATAAAAAAAAAAGAAGCATGTTTATGTACTTCTCTGCATTATCAGTCCATTATGTAACTTCTGGCATTGATTTTGCAGAATCTGTGACATTTGGCTATAAATGATACAGAGTAGAAGACAGGAGGGGGAAAAAAAGTTGTTGAAATTGGTTAGGTTGGAATGAAACCTCTCCTGTTGGAGGTTTTAAAAATTCACAACCCATTTTGGATTGACTTGCTGTTAAATAATAAATAGTGCCTTGGTCTCGCAGAGAATTTCTCCATGGTGCACGTGGAGGTGCTTCAGCGAGAGGAGGATCTACCGGGGAAGTGGAGCACAGGGACCACTTCTCAGTGGTCTGTTTTTTCCCAGAAATGTGTCCTCTCCTAATCCTGGGATGATCATAGAATTTCAGACTGGTTTGGGTTGGAAGAGACCTTGAAGCTCATCCAGTTCCACCCCCTGGGCAGGGACACCTTCCACTGTCCCAGGTTGCTCCAAGACCCATCCAACCTGGCCTTGGACACTTCCAACAATGAGGCAGCCACAGCTTCTCTGGGCAACCTGTGCCAGGGCCTCACCACCTCATAGGGTAGAATTTCTTCCTAATATCTAATCTAAATCAACCCTCCTTCAGCTTAAGGCCATGGTGATGGTGATGAACAGTTTGTCCTATACTTGCTTGTTCTCCCTCTGTACGTCTTGGGGATGTGAGGCTTCGTTACCCCCCCCCCGAGCCCTGAGGGCTTGGCTGGCATGGGGCAAGAAAACTTGATGCTGCAGGGAATTTTTTATATATGGTATTTAATATCTCAGGTTTACCCTTCTAAAGACTTTACATCATTTTTATGGATTAACATTCCTGTCCGTGCTTATTTTTGCCTAAGAACTGGGGAGGTCTCCGGAAGCAGTGATCAGCTCTGTTTGTGCTCCCCTGGGAGCACGGCCCCAAGGTTGTGGCTGCTCCGTCCCCCCTGGGCATGGCCAGGACCCCACCAGTTTGTCACTCAGTGCTACTCGGCTCCTGGCTCAGTGCTGGATTTATAGACTCATGGAACCACAGGATCATTCCATTTGGAAAAGACCTCCAAGGTCATCGAGTCCAACCTGTGGCCAATCCCCACCAGGGCACTGAGTGCCTTGTCCCGTTGTTCTGGGTACCTCCCCCTTTACTCCTCCCCTGATTTCTGTGTGTTTTGCAGATCGCCCTCATAATCCCGTGCCACAGGGTGATCCGGAGCGGCGGGAAGATCGGCAACTATGGAGGGGGACGCCTTGTGAAGGAGTGGCTTTTGTCACACGAGAAGCTCCAGAAGGAGAAGTTGGCATATTGATGCGGCTCCAGCTGCTAACCAGCCAAGACACACAACCACGGATCCTTGGCTTATAACAAGCTCTCAGAGCACCCAGCAGAATTCAGAAAAATGGTAAATATTTGAGTGACATATAAATATAATGCAACATCCAAAGTGAAATGTGTGGTGGCACCACTATATTAAAAAAGCGGGCTGCGTCCTGGGGGAGGCAGCTCGGCTGCCCTTTCTTGTTTTTACATTTTACAGCAGAATGACTACAGCGATCCAGGCCTGTTGTGCATGGATTTTGTTCCCATCTCCAGTCCTGTTTTGTTCTATTTTTAATGTCCATTAAAGCAGGGATAAGGGAGTGGGAGGGACATGGCAAATGTGAGGTTCAGGCTTCCCCCTAAGGAAGCGTCTGCCTTGTGGAGGGCCCTGCCAGTTTCTACCCAGCTCCCCCTCCCCACTTTGGGGCATAAAATGGTGTTTTACCTAAACAGGAGTTAACAGAGCACAGTGAGGTCTATTCAAAAGCAGGCAGCTATTGAATTCCTTGTTCCTGGCTTTTCTTTTCAAACTGAGAGATGGGAATAATTTTTTTTTTTTTTTTTGCATAAAGCAGCAGAAGAGATGCTACTGAAAAATCGTATATTTTGGATAAGCAGCTCGATTAGGCAAAATATTAAAAAGCTCATCATAGTTGCGTCATTAGCAGCAGCACATTCCTTTAGAGTTTGATGTTTTCCTTTATGCTTCCACATTTCTCTGTTATCCAAAGCTTTATTTCCTGCCTCGCCATAGGAAGGATTCAAGAGACATTAAAGCTAAATTTTGAGGTGGTTTTAGCAGGGTTCTCTGTGAGTAGAAGCCACC
This sequence comes from Chiroxiphia lanceolata, assembly GCF_009829145.1. Classification (NCBI taxonomy): domain Eukaryota; kingdom Metazoa; phylum Chordata; class Aves; order Passeriformes; family Pipridae; genus Chiroxiphia; species Chiroxiphia lanceolata. The sequence goes on from NC_045644.1 coordinate 5,960,423, forward strand.
AGAAGCTGAAATTTCCAGTATGGGAGTCGTAAATTGTAACATGGAAATACTGATTTTTTTATGTGTTTTATCATATTTTCATGGATGTCTCTTTAGAAAGGCCATTGCTACCCCAAAAAAATTATTGTGTCGTGATGTGTTAGTTAATCCAGGATTATTGATACCTTGGAATTACTTCAATAAAAAAACTGCTTTGCATGTGCAAGTGTCTTTGGGTCTGTTTATAAATAAAACACAGGGTGTGATATATGGGGAAAATAAACTATACCCCACTGTACAATATAAAGCTGTATTTTTATCAAGGGTTTCTCGTGGCGATATAAACCACGGAAGCAAAGCTCAAGTGGTTTGTACGTGTCACCAGAACCCCGAGATAAAAATATGGCCTTATAATATGTACAGTTTGGGTGTATTTTATTATTTTTTTATATCTCTAATACATGCTGCCACCAAAAGCAGGCGGCAGGAAATGTCAACTTTAACCTTTCCCACGTATGCATCCCTTGATTTTTTTTTTCAGGTATTGGTGCTTTTTCAGGGATGTGACTTTGTTTTTTGGGGGATGGGGGCAGTGAGCACTGGGTTTGGGGCAGGTAACACCTTTTCCCAGGGAAACGCCCAACTTCGGGAGTAAAATCATGTTCTGGGTCAGAGATTTAAGGGGTGCAGGCAGCAGGGCGGAGCAGGGACGGGCAGGAATGGACAGGGCAGGAACAGGCAGGGCTGAGGCAGGTGGGGATGGACAGGGCAGGGCTGGAGGGCAGGGATGGACAGACAGAAACGGACAGTAACAGGCAGGGATGGACAGGGCAAGGACAGGGACAGGCAGGGATAGACAGGGATAGGGGTAGGTACAGGCTCAGTGAAGGGTTGGACAGGGATGAGCAGGAATGGATATGGATGGACACGACAGGGACTAGCAAGGATGGGCAGGGAGGGACAGGGACAGTCAGGGATGGAGAGGGATAGGGACAGTCGGGGATGGCCAGGGACAGTAGGAATGAACAGGGACAGTCTGGGATGGACGGTGCTGTTCCCGCGCTGACCGACAGAGGGCCCTCCGGCGCAGGGCTGGGGGCGCGGCGGGTCCCGGGTCCCCCCCCTCGCGTTTCGGGGGCTCGGGGGGGGCCGGAGGGGGCTGTGACCCCTCTGCATCCAGCTGGGATGGGTTTAGAACAGGCATAATCAGTAACACCCTAATATATACACATATATATATATAAACACAGGTATACATATATAAATATAAACACATATATACATATATATACACACACAGACATGTATGTGTGTGTGTATAAATATACATGTATGTATGTGTATGTATATGTGTATGTCTGTATATATATGCACATACATATATATAAAATTAAAATAAAATAATTAAATAAAATAATGCCAAGGAAGTGCAGGGGTTGAGGTTTGGGTTGGGTTTGGGTTTGGGCCACTCTCCATCCTTGTGGATGCCCAGGGGTCCCCATCCTCAGCCCCCTGGAGGGGGGGGTCAGGGCAGTGTGTGGACACACAGAGCTGAGGAAAACACCTGAGCACCCCCCAGTGCCTCTCAGTGACAAACCAACTCCCTCCCCGCTGGCAGGAGCTGGTGCTGTGCTTTTTCCTGGGAATTGGGTTCCCCTGCCCTATGGAGTCCCCTGGCCCGCAGCATCCTGGACCAAACACACTCTACTCCAGCCCAGAGCCTGGGATAATGAAAGATTCAAAAATAATATTTGTTTTGGCGGAACTACATTTATAATGAAATAGGTGCCCTTGACCAGGGAAGAAGCTGAAATTTGCAGCGGGTCATTTTCCCCCCCTCCCCCTTTTTTTTTCCATACAAACAGGCTCTGCAGCCACTCTAAGGCAAATAGGAATATTTTTGAAGGACTCTGTTGTATTTCCTGCATCGGATTTGCAGCAGAATTGCAGCCACACTGGTTGTACTGTTTGACGCCGGGATGAAAAATGCAGATTCCATCCCATGTATCAATCCCAAATGGAAAAGGGCCCCAGGCTCCAGGATTGTTACAGATCACTTCCATGCACGCCGAGTTTGCGGCGTAATGAGCTCAGACTGGAAGCATCTTAAACAGAAAACCGATTCATTGGAGTGCTGGGGACATTTTTAGATACGTGCCCGAATTTCCTTCTCTTTAGAATTAGGGGAATTACTCATCTGATTGGGGCAAGAAAAAGCTGCCCCTTAAATTTCCGTTTAATTTTTCTAAGCAGTTCTCAGGCATCAGGAACTTTTTTGATTTATCAAGTGGAACTTGATATTTGCTGTATCAGTTCCAAATTATATTAAGTTATAGACAAGGAATGGTAATTTTAAACTATTGTTTCTGTTAACATCACAGTATTATTAACATTAATATTATCATTACTATCAATATTATGATGATCTCTAAGGTCCCTTCCAACCCAAACCATTCTATGATTCTATGATTATTATCTCTTCTACAAAAATCACAGATTGTTAATTTTAATCATTTCCCCCCCCCCTTTTAAATTTGTATTATCTATGGTGTATGTTGTATCCAGCAGATGCAACAGAAAATTGCATCAGAGAATTGGTATTAAAATGGTTATTTATTGGGAAAGGTGATGGTGCAGACCTGCTTCCTTAAAGAAAATGCAATAAAAGAGTAAACCTATAGAAAATTCCTGAAAAACTTAAAGCATAGTATTCCAAGGGAAATCCTGTAAGATTTATGGACTATTTCAAGAATAATTTCCCACCAAGAATCTTACAGGAATGTAAAAATCCTGAAAGAATTGCATTTACAGATTTAATTGTAATTGCTTTTATATTCTTAGAGAAATTGAAGAGAAATGTGGTTCAAAGGCTTGTGTGTGAGGGGCTGTGCCCTCCACTCCCAGCAACTGCACCAGCTCTAAAAACAATGGAAAATATTCCTGACAGCCCCTCACTGGCCATTAGAGAGGAGATTTCGGCTACGCTGATGTGCAAACGCAGCTTGTCAAAGGCCTGGCTGCTATTTGCGTTTCAAATAACATGTGGAGGGTGTGAGTAACAAATACACACATGTAGTTTGTGCCTTGGAAAAGGAACATTCCCCCTATTTTTCCTTTTTTTTTTTCCCTTTTTTCCTCATTTTTATAATTTTTCTTCTTTTTTTTCTTTTTTTCTCTCTTTTATTTTTTCTTCTTTTTTCTTCTTTCTTTCTCTTTTCTTCTCTCCTTCTTTCTTTCTCTTTTCTTCTCTCTTTTTTTTCCCCCCACTCCATTTCCTTTTTTTTCCCTGCAGGTCTGTCCTAACAAAACCTTTAATCCCTCCCTATCCTCAAGCCTGAATTTCCAGGTGATTGTCTTTCACTGTCTCTATTTTTGTCATGCATCGTTTTTAGCGAGCAACAAATCCTCTATTCTTTTTTTCCACTCATCAAACCCCCTTTTCTCCCCCAAATTGTTACTCCAGGGGGAACAAGGACGAGCACCTCGATCCCACCACTGCAGACTGGAGGGTGAGGGGGAGAAGCCACCTCGGTTTTGCTCCTCCCTGACCCGCGGCAAGGCAGGATGGGGACCGAGTACTCCCCCCGAGCCTGATCCACACCAGCCCCTGTCCCGTGTGAGGGAACGTGGGAGTGGCAGCCAAAAGTGGGGCTGGGGGCCGGGGAAGGCCCCCAGCCTGCCCGGAGCCGAGGGTCTGGGCTCCATCAGCCGCGTCCGGCGGGACGAGACGCGGTAGCTGCTCCAGGAGGTGAAAATTGACGTGAGCATGGGATGTTGGCAGCACCTCAGGCTGATGAAAGGACATTGTTAACAAGCCCTTAACGTTTCTCATTAATGGCTGGGTTGGGTGGGTGAGTTTTTTTCGCTGAAAAAAGCCAGAAGATGAAAAAAAAAAAATCCACCTGGGCAGTAATTGAGATCAATCCCGTACAGTGCGTGGAGTTATCAATTTTTAAAACCTCTTTAAGTGCCTTATTTAGTTATTTTAAACAGGGCTTTTTATTTGTTGCTGCAAGTGTTCCTGGAGGATATATTCACAAGGGCTGTGAGGAGCGTGGAGGACTCCTCCTGGGCTCTTCTCCTTAGTCAGTCATCATCCAACCTGCAGAAAAGTGGGTGCTACTCCATTCCCTCCCTGCTGTCCATGGGTGTTGTGGGGTGCCAGGGCAGCACATGGAGCCCATCCAGTGCTGGGTGTATTATTTGAGGTGGAATTGCTCTTATTTTGCTGAAATTATTGCTGCAAACTGCAGCAGTGGAGTTAAAAGAGGAGCTCTTACTCTCTAAGTTGGCATGGGCTCAAGCGAAGAAGGTGAGGGTCAAGCCCAGAGTGAGGGGTTCTGCCCAGTCCCAGGATGGGGCTCAGCCTAAGTTAGGCACCAACCGAGGTCAGACAGGCTGAGAGAGGCAGTGTTTAATTAAAATAACCCTCAGTATGACCCCAAGTGCAGAACTGCTGAGAAAAACAGCTGCAACCCTTTTATCTGAGGACGAGCAACCGTGCGATGATGTAATTTTCATTTCCGATGAGCACCGAGATGACCTAATTCCACATGGAATCTTGTCTCTCAGTTCAAAGTAGGACATTTGAGTCGATCTGGAATTTGGCTCTGAGCTTGCCCGTTTGGCTCCACTGAGCCCTCCCAGCCCCTCTCAGATCCATGGCTGGAGCATGAGGGCAGGACATTGGGAAAGGAAATCCCAAGCAGATTTTGATCCAGACTTGCCTTAAATCTTCAAAACTCTGGCAAGCAGAATGAAAACCCTTTGTATTTCCATTGATGCATACTGGGATGTTTTGGAAAATTGCTGTTGATTGCTGTTGATTGCTGAGAGCAATTGTGGCTTCCCCATCCCTGGAAGTGTCCCAGGCCAGGTTGGACGGGGCTTGGAGCAACCTGGGATAGTGGAAGGCGTCCCTGCCCATGACAGGGTGTGGAACAAGATGATCTGTAAGGTTCCTCCCAACCCAAGCCATGATTTTATAATTGTACAACTTTGTTCTCATGGCTGACCCACGATTTTTAAAAGTATGAGCCTCAAACATGGTCCTTATTTCTGCTTTTATGATTCAAACACATTTTTTGTGCTTTTGAAACTACCATCAACATGGTAAATGCAGGTTGAATTTTAGGGCAGTGGACACACAGCTGTCTTTCAGTGGTTAAATGAGAAAATAACTGGTGCAAGGAATGATTTCTTCATACTGCCCAGCAAAAAATCTCTTTCCCGTCTGAACAAAACACTCACAAGCAAAATCTGGCCACAAAACCATTTGAATTTTTAGTTATAGATAATTTTCTCATGAGAGACCTGGGGCAGCACCTCACCCAAAGTGCACATGGCCTGGAGTTCTGTAGGTAGATCCCTCAGGAGACTCAGAGGTTTGTAGGAATTAATAGAACATTGCAGCGTGAGCTGCTGCCCCAAATCATCATTTACAGACAGAGTTGGAACGACATGATAACAAACTTGGTGTTCTCCAGCTGGAATGTGGATGATGCCTCAGTAATCAGCTGGGATGGCTGGAAAGCAGTTGCTGTGCCCACCCCCTTTCCCCTTTACCTCGGCTGTGTCTCCAGGTGCCCCCCGGGCCCCTGCAGTGGAATGAGGAGGAGCCCGTGGAGCAGAGCAGGGGTGACCCGACAGGCCACCGCTGTAATTCACAGGGACACGGCGGAGATCATGTCCCACCCTCGCCCTCAGCAGCCAAGGGGACACGAGCAAAGCCACCTTGTGCAGCCAAAGGGCTCAGCAGGGTCAGGGCTGTGCAGAGGAGAGAGAGAAAATGCCTTTTATTTTATCTAGAACCTGCACAAAGTTGGCCTTAACGCCACCCCTCAGGCTGATGTACTGAAGCTTTTATGGCTCTTTGACAGGCTTTTTGAAATGTAGCCTTCCTCACAAAAATTAGTTATATAATATATAATGTATAGATATATATTGTGTATACACATAAAATAATATATAAGGTATAAATTAATTTGTGTGTGTGGTGGGACCCCTCTTTGTCAGAAGCTGTGACTGAACCTCCAACCAACACTGGGTTTCCACCTCTGAGAGGGTTTATTTGGGCTGGGGTGGGGGGTTTTAAACCTTTATCCAAATAGCACCATCCTAAACACCCCCATCAACAGATCAGAAGATTAACCACCCCTTGGGAATCAGAGATACAACCACTTCAGAAGCACCATTCCCACAGTTTGGAGCAGGATCGGTAGAACTGGGTTAAGTAGAGAGAATCTCAACCTCTGCCTACCAAAAAATCCTATTTTTGATATGACAGAAAATTCCTGTTCTCAGAGCTATTGTCCTTTTTTTACTTTCTGTCTGACCCTGGGGTAGGGTGAGTGAGGAGGACGAACCCCAGCCGCTCCCAGTGGCCGTGACAGATGGGTGGCAGTAGGGCTGGGATAACACAGAATATTGGGGAAATAAAAAAACTATCCTGATTTTTATCTATAAAATAGATGTATTAGAAAGGTAGATAAATCCATATCTGTATTGTCTGTATAGACATGAGTGTCCACCCCCATGTCACTGGCTGAGAAACTTCCCATACAAAGAATTAATTCTGCAGACAGTTATATTTATTGTGGCCGAGTCAACATGGAAAGAAAAAAATTGAACTGAAATGCGTACATTGGTTGTGGAAGTCACTGCAACTGCATTTTGCAGCAGGTTATTGTGCAAATACAATCAAGTGCAAAAGAGGATGGGACTGGAATGAGGTTTGAACCTCCGTGTGTCACTTGACTTGGAGATCACCTCTGCAGCCACAGAGGCAATATCGAGGGGCTGGAAACTACAGGCATGTTTGTACACTCCAGCAGCTGTTTACAGCCTGTTTGTCCTCTAAAGTGAGCAGCCTAAACCCACCCTGAGTTATTGAAGAAGTGGCTGGTTTGAGAACGAGCAGACTGTTAATTGAGCAGTTCCTCGTCCCTGGCTCAGCAATCAGTCTTCCTGTTCTGCTGCTCCTGATGACCAGCAAACTGTCTCCAACCTTCTGGTTGTCAAGAAAATTGTGACAAGGCAAATGTCAGATCATGTGGAGCCTTCTGAATGTTTTTGACCCCTTCAATCTGTTTTCCAGCCTGGGTATGGCAAAGAAGCTGTGTTGGACTAATTGGTTGTCTCTCTTCTCCAGGCAGCGGATAAAGTCCAGGTACATAATCTGATTCTTTTAGATGAGCAGCATCCTGTCTTTCACAGCTTTATGTCGTGTCAACCACTGCAGGATTGCTCAAGAAATGTCCTTTTTTGCCAAAGTTGGAGCAGAAGATGTAAAGATCCTACATCCTATCATCTGCTGGGGTTGAGCAGTGCCCAGCAGAGGCTGCAACCTATCTCTGTTGCAAAAAAAAAAAAATCTGATGCACCTTCACTGAAACACAAAATATTGCAGCTGCCAGGAGGAAAAGACAGCTTGGAAATGCTGCACTTCCATTTTTTTGTTTCAACCAATGTGCTGTGCTTTCAGGTAGAATATTCTGTGTTTGAAATGACCTACATAACTACTGAGCCTGATTTCACTAAACTGCCCTGCTCTCTGCTCGGTAGCTGTAACCCTGGACAGGGTTTTCTTGGGTTTTTGAATTGTTTCTTGCCATTGGCAGTAAAACAATACGAGAATATCAGACTTGAATTTGGTAATCTGGGGAGGAATTAAAATACAGAGCTCAGAGGGATCAGTGTTGGGTAAAACTGACTGGAAACCTCGGGGCCAAATTGTCCCCAGACATCAGAAAAGGGTGTGTTGTAGTTTGTAGAATTATAAAATCATGGAATGGTTTGGGTTGGAAGGGACCTTAAAACTCATCTTATTCCAACTCCCCTGACATGGACAGGGATGCCTTCCACTAGACAGGGATATTCAGCATTGCTAGCTACCTTTTTCCATGTAATGTCAATAAATATGGGCATTTGTGTGTGGATAAGTAATATGTAAAGTGATAGGACATGTCTTATCTGTGCATTCACATCAGGCTCCGTTCCAGTGGTGAAAATCCTTGTGGAGCCCGTGCAAATTCCTTACCTGTCACAGAAGGTCCAAGGCAGCAGCAGCACAGCAGGACAGAGCTGGAGGTGGAGGCTTGTGACTTGATGTCAGCTTCTGATGGCAAGGAGCAAAACATGGCACAAATCAGCACTTGGGATGACCAGGTAAGAGAGGATCGTGTCCGTGGCAACTGGGTGCAGAGCCAAACTCCAACCCCTTGTTTCCTGCCAAGTGATGCTTTGAGATGCAGAAATGAGATATTAGGGAGCAATTCTTCCCTGTGGGGGTGGTAAGACCCTGGCACAGGTTGTCCAGAGCAGCTGTGGCTGCCCCATCCCTGGAAGTGTTCAAGGCCAGGTTGTATGGGGCTTGGAGCAACCTGGGCTAGTGGAAGGTGTCCCTGCCCATGGCAGGGGGTGGAACAAGATGGTCTTTGAGGTCCCAATTCCCAATTTCCTTCCCAATATCCCATCTAACCCTGCCCTCTGTCAATGGGAAGTCATTCCCCCTTGTCCTGTCGCTCCAGGTCCTTGTAAATAGTCTCTCCCCAACTTTCTTGCGGACTCTGTTCATGTACTGGGCAGCTGTAATTAGATCCCCCCAAAGCCTTCCAAGAAGAGAGAAGGATCTTCAGTAACCAGGTGGAAAAGCTCATCTTTTACCTGAGAATACCCCAAAACTCATCCAAGCCTCTTGTACAAGCACAGCACAACTTTTCTGAGCACACAATCCCAATTATTCCGACGCCGCACTTTTGTTTAAGCATTAAAATTCAAGGCCTAAACACGTAGTTGGCAATTGGAGCTGAGAACATGCACATTGCAAATGTAGATATATCTCACCGAGTACACAGCCCATAAAATATGTAGTCTAAGATCACTCATTTATTTAAAGATGCTTTTTACCTCAGATGGAAAATGACACAAATCTAAATATTACAATGCCGAGTAATGTGTAACTGTCTGTATGTTATAGCCTTAACACCACACTTTTGATGCAGAAGAGATATAGCAGCTGCACTTTAATTTCAAGCAAATTGATCCCAGATGTAAATGTTGTTTTGTTCCATGGAAGATAGTGCACAGGTAAAGCAAATATCATTGGTTTATAGTCCAACAGAGTGTTGCAACAGGATCCAGGCTCCTCTGCCCGGGCGCACATAAAAGCTGGGTGGCTGTGATGGAACAGGGATGACTGTGAAGGAGACAGTGAAAAGAGACAGCTTTGCTTTTTACCCTTTAAAATCCAACCACCTGTGATCTAAGGAGCTGTTTTGAAGGCAGAAAAGCGTCTTGGTTTGTCAATTGTCCTGCAGGCAAAAAAATCTAAATTTGGCTTGTTTTCCATTTCTTTCGCTTCGTGTTTTATAGAAGCGGATTTCTCCCGCCGTATTTGTGTTTGGCATGAAAGAAAAAAAAAACCCTAGATTTACTGACTCAGGAAACCACTCCTTTCAAAGTAAAAATAACAGTGGTAATTGTGCTTCACTTTGCCTGCAGATACCCCAGTGTTCACCGTGGGCAATGTATAAACAGCAAAATAGTCTCTTTATCGTCCCCTGCGTATGGAGGATAGCAAAGTCCAAATATCCTCCTGTCAAATCTCTGCTTTTGAACAAGGAGGATGTTTATTTTTTGTAAAATAGAGCATCCTGCTCATCCAGCCACCCAGGAGAAACCCAATCAGAAGGCACTCACCCCACTGCTGCTTCCCAGTAGCAGCACTCAGCCAAGCACAGCCCCCGGAGCTCAGGCAAGAGAAGATCTCTCAGGTCAATTATTTCTCCTCTTTGAAAAATTGCAGATGTAGGATGGTGTTACCTGTGTGGGATCTGCTTGTGCAATCCTTCCCTGTGCAGGCTGGATGAGTGCTGATTTTTCTGCAAGGCTGGCTGGAAAAGGGGTGGCAGTGATGCCCTTCAGCTCTCACGTCCCCTTTTTCTTTCCATCCTTCTACAAGCTGGATTTCTCATAGCAAGTGTTTCCTGCTTTTGTTTTCTATCAGTTTCAGGTCAGATCTGCAATTGGAGAGAGACTTTGGACAAAGGCTCAGAGTGACAGGACAAAGCTACCCACTGCCAGAGGGCAGGGATAGATGGGATATGGGGAAGGAATTCTTCCCTGTGAGAGTGGTGAGGCCCTGACACAGGTTGCCCAGAGAAGCTGTGGCTGCCCCTGGATCCCTGGAAGTGTCCAAGGCCAGATTGGATGGGGCTTGGAGCAACCTGGGCTAGTGGAAGGTGTTCCTGCCCATGGCAGGGGGTGGGACTGGATGGGCTTTAAAGTCCTTCCAACCCAAACCATTCTGTGATTCTATGATTCTGTGCATTTATGCTGGTTTCACAAAGGCTGCAGTTTCATTATTGTGGGAATACTCTGTTTGGATTCATGTAAATCCTTATAAACTGATGTTTAACTGATTTTAGTCAAACTTTTGAGAGCTCCTCCTTGCTAGCTATGCTGATTTAACTCCTCTTCCTTCTGAATCAGTCAGGACAAAGCAGTGCTCAAGTTGTGCAGTGGTTGCGTTGCCTTTCAAACACTACAACATCTGAATAAATATGTATATAACATACATAAAGGTGGTACTGAAGGGCAGGTACTTCTGCACAACGAGTATTTTTTTCCCCACACGGCTCAGGGAATCGACTGAACCTGTCACAGAGGTGTGTAAGATGTGTACAACCTCATGTAGTGACTTCTGCAAGTATTTAGCAGTAAGACATATTGACTGTAATCTGAAGTCCTTACTCAGACAAAACCTGCCCAGAGGTCAGCGCGAGTCTCGATTAATCGATTTATTCAGGAGCAGCTCACTCTTTCCGGATGGTTTTGAAGCACAGACCTTTGCCAGAATGAAAAATCAGAAATAAAATCAGGCCAGAATGTGGGAAGACACGCTGAATGTTCATCCATGTGAGCTGTTCTTTGCTGGGATCACGAAGGGTGTTGTAGAGAAGGAAATGTTAATTTTTTGGCAGTGATGGGTTGCAGGAGGAGGCTGGGATGGGAGCAGGGCCGAGGATGTGAGGGGAGGTGGCAGTAAGCACTCAGTCCCTGCTGCCTGACAGAGCTGCTGTATAATAGCAGGGCACTCACCTCAAATCACAGGTTGTGAAAACTGACATTTCCATTCAAATTACTCCAATAGCCAACTGTTCCCCGGTGCAACTTCTTCTATAAGTGACACAGTGACAGTGATCCAGGAATTTAACTTGCTGTTGTCTCGTTCCAAGAGGAATTATGAAGTTTGTGACATGCATTAGGAGGATGGCTCCTGGTCGCAGCCAGTGCTTTGTGTGTCTGTGATTAATCACAGGGCCCGGGAAGTTGTGTCAGCTCAGGGTGGCTGTCCCTGCTCTGAACTCCCTGGCACTGACTCCTCTCCTCCTCGTTTCCCGTTCTCTGAGTGAGCAGCTACTGCTCTACTGAAGTTTTCCTGGCACCTCCTGGTTCCTTGAGGGTTTTTTTAAGTCTCTCTCTTTAATTATGATGGGCAGATCATCTGTTCTTGACACATGAGTACCTGATGGCCACGTTACTGTGCTCTCTCCTCTCCTCAGGGATGTCTCTCAGATTCTTTTTTTCTCAACTTGACTTTCATTGCAAGTTGCCTTTTAAATTTCTGTCTAACCTTTTAAGCAGGAGGCCTTTTCTGTTCATAAAATAAGGCAGCAGAGTTTGTGATTTGAGGTGTTTGCCAACACACAGACTGAAGCTGTGTATAATTTTTACCCAACTTTACTTTTTTATTGTGTCATCAACTGTAAAACCCTTTTAGTTTGTTGTAAACTGTGCAGGTATCACCAAGCTGGTTTTTGGCTTCGGCCTTTGGTGCTGGAGCCAAAACATGTGGCAGTGGATAAACTGCCTGTGCCTCAGAGTTCCTATCTCCACCAAACTGCTGCCACTGATAAGCAGGGCAGCAAAATTCGAGGTAGGACCTTTGTACACTGTGGTGGCACCACTCAGAGGGTCCCAGGGCCCATCCAGCTGGTGTAGCCCTGCGGAGGTGGGAGGGATGGTTGGACGTGGTTGGGGTCAAGCTATGGATCCCCTTGTTTAACCATGTAGAACATGGATTTACACACTTTGGGAACTCAAACCAGCAACGGTCCCTGAGCCCCAGTCACTGATCTCAATGTCCTTGAGCTCAAAAACCATTCACATCTCGATCTCAGCCTGAGCATCTTCCCTCAGAAATCATTTTGTAGCTTGATAGCCAACAAATATATCAACCAGTTATTAAGGAAAATGTATAAATTCATGTTTATCTACACCTATTTAAGAAAAAATCAGCTTTATTATTGCTGTCACAGTCAGGAGAATAGTTACTGCCAAATTTTCATAGTGAATTCATCACCTCCTTTGACAGGGAGTGACTTTAACAATATTTTGCAGAAAAGCTTTTAGAAGAAGGAAAAATACAGTGTGTGCTGAGTGTCTGTGAGTCACAGCCTTCCCTTCCGTGCCTGACAACAGAAGCCAATAAACCAAATACATCGACTGTTGATTCGACACCATGTGCCATCCAGGAATGAAGACATCCTGTTAAATTAAGATTATTCCATCATTTTCAAATTAAATTCTTCATAGGAATATTGCATCTCTAATGCTCTGAAAAATGATGTATAACCAACACACTCAGGGAGCAGTTAATAGGCTATCTGGGAACCTGGAGTATCAGACTGCTCAAAGGTTACACTTTGATCTTGCTTCCTAGTTCATAGAATCTGGTGACTCAATTCCCTATGGTGGATCAGCTTTGAATATTGGAATGAAGGCCAAAAGCACTTTAGTTCTTGATGTGAAAGACCTCTGGAAGTTGTTGAGATATCATTTTCCCATGCCATTCTCAGGAAAAGGGAAGTCCCCATCTTGTCCAATGTCCACCAGTCCCAGCACTGCTGGAAATACAAAATATTGGGCGATCCATCTACCTTGCACAGAATCAGAGTCACTGAGGTTGGAAAAGCCCTCCCAGCCCATCGAGTCCAACCTCTGCCTGGTCCCCACCTTGTCAGCCAGCCCAGAGCACTGAGTGCCACGTCCAGTCCTTCCTCAGGGACTTCACCACCTCCCTGGGCAGCCCCTTCCAATGCCTGAACACCCTGTTCTGGAAGAAATTCCTCCTGATGTCCAGCCTGAACCTCCCCTGGCACAACTTGAGGCCATTTCCTTTTGTCTTGTCCCTTGTTCCCTGGCAGCAGAGCCCAGCACCCCCCCCGGCTCCCCCCTCCTGTCAGGGACTTGCAGAGCAAGGAGATCCCCCCTGAGCCTCCTTTTCTCCAGACTGAGCCCCCCCAGCTCCCTCAGCCACTCCTGGTTCTCCAGACCCTTCCCCAGCTCTGTTCCCTTCTCTGGACAAGCTCTAACCCCTCAATGTCCTTCTTGACATGAGGGGCCCAGAAGTAAACCCAGGACTCAAGGTGGGCACAACAATTTTTAGGCACAAGCCCACAGAGAAATCCTGCTTGTCTCAAGGCACTTTTACACAGAGCAAAAATGCTAAAAAGCATAAGAACCTCCCCAAAAAATACTAATGAAGAAGGTGCTCAAGACTGCCTAATAGAGAGGGTAAAATGACTGGAGCACAGAAAAGGAATTTCAAATTTATGGATGATGCAGCATTTGCAATTTCTCTTATAGAAACCATATAGGCTTTGGATGAGAAATAAATTAAAGCCCACCAGTTTAATGCGTATTTAGCTGCTTTCTGAAGTTTCAGAAAACACCACTTCCCTTATTTGTGAGATGTAACAGCTTTAAGTCTCCCGTGCTCTGGCTAAAGGAGGCCTGAGCTCTGGGTTTGGGTCGAAGGAGATATGCTGTAAAAATCAGGGCTTTCATGAAGATGAAGCACAGCAAAAGTAACACAAAAGTGCTTTGATACGCCGGTGAATGGAGGATTAACTGCACAATGCTGCCCTTCTTCGAATTCGCCCTGTCTCCTGTTTGTTTGCTGTTTGTTTGTGATGCCAGCAATAAAAATAATGGTTGGCTGCTAAGTGAGCTAAAAAAAGGGCTTTTTAGTGCCCGAGATCTGTTTGCCAGCAGGTGACTGTGGTGGGGAGGGAGGGGAAAGCTTGGCTTCATTTTTTTTCAAGGGTGGAAATTTAGCACTGGGAACCCAATTCATATTTTATTTCTTATCAAAAATCTTATCTCTGCAACTGAGCTTGCACATATGCCACAGAAAAAAAAAAAAAAAATGTGCAGCCCATCCAGCCTTACAGGGCATGTTATTTATAGCAGATCTCTGCCTTTTGTCAGACTGGTGGGCTGTGGATGTTGATCCCAAATAAACCCTGTTCTGTGCAGCAGATGAGGAAGAGTCCTGTGGAGAGCATGGATGTGAGTTAATGTCCACAAGACAGGGCTGTGGCAGAAAACACTGCTGAGCAAAACCCACCCCAATCTAATCATCAGCTCTGGTAGTCAGTGAGAGCTGTGGGAGAAGACGTTTTATAAAGCAGACACATCCAGGAAATAATGCCTGTCCAGTGCAGCCAGATGGAGTGGGTATATCCTGACAAAGCATTTATTTTAATAAATGTTCAATTAAAATTATTTCTGTAGTGCAAGCATGGTCCAGAAGTAGTATGGGAATTAATAAGATTGCTAGTAGAAATAAACATTAGGGGATTTGTGTGATAGTTAAGAATGACAGTTATAAAAAATAAATCCTAACATTTCTGTAGGGTTGTATTGTGTATGTGCAAACCAGGAATTGGTAGTTCATGCTATGCTTTCAAGTGATGTTTTTAAAATTCTAGCCCCTTCTTGCACAAAAATATCACCAATAACAGCGACAGTTCCTCCCATTCATAGGTAACATGGCAGTAATCCATAGGTTTGTATAAATACAGCAACTGAGGAAAAACTCCACTGGAAACTTCTATCTGTAATATGACAGAGAATTATGGAATGGTTTCAGTTGGAAGGGACCTTAGAGCTCATCTTGTCCCACCCTGTGCCATGGGCAGGGATACCTTCCACTATCCCAAGCCCCATCCAGCCTGGACTTGAACACTTCCAGGGATGGGGCAGCCACAAACTTATCCACTGTCTAACCAAAATGTTATGGTAGCAGAGATCTCAGATGAGCAGAGGAAGATTTTCCTGGTTTATATCCTGCTATAATTCCATTTAGGTGTGAATTTGTGGGTACATGAATCCCATATTATGTGACAAGGGCTCTTCATGTGGGTAAAATTGTGCAGGGCTTCAGTATTGCCTGAAACATCATCCAAGCTAACCCCTAGCACCAGGCTTTTATTTTATTAATTACACCCTGGTCTTCATCCTTCTGTGTGATTATTTGTCAAAATGCAATCTGTGCTTTGAGTTTTTGGGAGTGTATATTCACAGCCTCCGTGTGTCAGTGGAAGGTAGAAGGCACCTGGAAATACAGAGAAACTGGAAGTGTGCATGGCAGGGATGGGTCTGACACTGATAAGTAAGAGTCTGGAAATACCAGAGCTGAAAAGGTTACGTTTAATTTTAATTTTAAAATTAATTTTAATTTAAAATTTTAATTTACAATATTTATTATGTATTATGTGGAAGTATAATATAATGCTAGGTAATCATTATATAATGTAATTTATTGTGTATAATTATATATAATAATAATATAAGTTATAAATTTAAACTTTAAAAACAATTTAATTTTGAAATAAGAGATTTGACATTTGTCTGGCAACTATTGCAATGTGTGGTTTGGAGGGTTTTTAGCAGAGCTTCATTTAGACCATCAGTGAACCCTAAGCAGTTATCTTGGACCTTTTCCCCCTATTTTGGACTTTATTCTTGTAGTCCATGCCCCTGACCCAGTTCTGGAGCCCTGCAGGTGACAGTGCCTGGGTGTCCCTTCTCAGCCAGGACAGTGCAGACAGATACAGACACACTGTGATAAGAGAAAATTAGACTTAAACTTGCAGCATTTAATATATCTTAAAACAGCCAAGTATTTATAGAAAAAAGGGCTTTGGAGAAGTGTCTGTGACCCAGAAAGAAAAAGCTTTATCCGCGTCTAAAATTCCTGGAAGTGTTTTCTCCTGCCACATCATCTGCTTCAAAGCCTCAGTGGCCGCTTCAGATCTTCTTTTACCGCAGTCACCAGGGGAGTCAGATGGCACAAAAGGGACCAAACCCCTGCCCACTGGGATGTTCTCATGGATAGGTGGGTGTGAGGCATCGTGGGGAGCCCTGACACTGATGCCAGTCACCCCAGAAGAGCTGCAGAGTTCCAGGCCAGGTTGGACAGGGCTGGGAGCAACCTGGGATAGTGGAAGGTGTCCCTGTCCATGGCAGGGGGTGGGACTGGATGGGCTTTAAGGTCCTTTCCAATACAAACCATTCTGGGATTCTGATTCGTGCCAGGGTGATTTATGGTCAACCTACAATGTTGTCCCACAAGGTGTTTGCCAACCCCAAAGCTCCACAGACACAGTCCCGTCTCCAGTGGGCTGCTGGGACCCAGGCCCCTGTTAGTCCTTCTGGGGAAGACTAACCCAGGCTGCAAATATTCCATATTTTAATATTTGAGGAGTTGGACTTCAGTGATCCTTGTGGATCCCTTCCAACTCAGGATATTCTATAATTCCATGATTCTATGATATTGAAATTCCAGCTGCCAGTTTACCTAAGGGAATGAAAACAAGAGGACGGGAAACATTGGAATAAATTAAATAACAAATCTATTCAGTGAAATAAAAAATAATGTGGGTTTTGCAGTACCTGCAAGCAGAGGAGCTAAAGACCAGTTGTGAATGTGCTTCCACATGCGAATGGCTACACACTGGAGCAGCCCTTGGGAGCACTGTGTTCATGGGTGAAAAACAATGTATAAGTCTTCACAGGCTTTGACTCTAAACATTCAATTTATTTGTGACAGGATTATTTGTTCATTCCTAATGAATAAATATTGCAAATAATAGCTTTGCTTTACATTTTCTAAACATTGTTAATAATAAAACATGGATTAATTTAAATATTAGGTGTCACACAAGTGCAGGCACTGTACAGATGTGAGTTAAAAGAATGAAGTAGTATTTTAATTTTAAAGTTATTACTAATGCTTATGGCTCCATTGTCATTTTGGACACTGCTCTGTGCCTTCTGATCCCATCTGAATTTGCTCATGAGTGAAACCTTCACATTTAAATCCTCACACCAAGTATTAAAAGGTTTTGCTGTTTCCTCACTCTGAGTTGGGTGCAAGCTGTGACTCTTTGAAGCCAGTGCATCCCACCCCCCCACCCCCCACCCCGATCATTGCAAAACGGGGAAAATAAATAAATAAACAGACCGAGATAGGTAAATAAATAAATAACTAAATCTGGTAATTTAGTACTAGAAAGTTAATTCAGGAGACCTCTAACCTTTAAACCACCACGTGACTATTGATTTTCAATATCGCCTGGGCCCGCGCCACCCTGAGCGTGTAGTTCAGCAGATTCCCAACAGTTTTTTCCTTATCAGTTCAGTCCCCGAGTACTTGTGCATTAAGACAACAAATACCGGCGGCTCCCGGGCTGTCACATGGACGCCCCGCGGACGTGCCGGGCTTCTAATGAACTTGGGCTGTTGGCAAACAGATCATGGCCAGGGGGCTCCCACGGCCCCTGCCCGGCTCCCCAGGGTTGTGCCATGGACAGGGATGGAGGCTGGTGGCGGTGGGGGGATGTGCCATGAGGGATCTCCAAAAAGCCTGCTGCCTTCACACCAAACCATTTCTATTCCACATTTAATTCCATCCCCCCTGTTAATTTGAGGATTGTCGGGTTTCTAAACCTGCTCTTCCCCACCCAAGAAGCAAATGAAGATGGAAAGAGCGGTGATGCTCTGAGCTGCTCTGAACCCTGTGCCTGGATTAGCCGGTAATACCAGGACATGCTACTTTAAACACCTTCCTCCCTCTGTAATCACCAATTAGTGCAATCAGTGCCCGGGCTGATGTGCTACCGACCACGCACAGCAGCCCCAGCTCCGATGAAGATGTGCTTCAACCCTCACTCCTAAAAAAGACTTCATCCTCCCCTCCTCTCCCCCTGGCTTTATTGATTATTGGAAATGTTACATCCCGGGGAGGAAAATGTCATTGCTTTAAATACCAGCATTAACAGTTGGGAAAAGTTCTTTTTCACCCAGGCGTGTGAGATGAGGAAAAATTAAACAATGGAGAGGGCGGAGAAATATACGGAGAAATATATGGAATTTTAGAGGGGAAAAAAGTGGTTTGTGTGTTAATTCGACTGAGAAGGAGCTTCCCTGCCTTAAGTAAGCGGCTTAAAAGCGAACACGCCTTGTACCGGACTTTTTTACTGGAACGGTGAAATATATAATGAAATTCAACAAGGAAACTGGAAAAACAGCCAAATTGGTGCAGCAAAGTGGTTAATAGGATCATTAGCCTCCTCGCTGTATTTTTTTGGACATTGTGTGCCTGTTCCATAGTCCTCGAGAGCAGATTGCAGGAACAGGCTGACAGTTACCCGCTAACTCAGCAGTGCTGGGTGCAAACTGCCATCTTCCTGTGGATTTACAGCTGCCACTTCTGCTACTTCAATTAGTTCTATAGCACACAGATGTTGCTTAAATGTTGCTGCTAATGATACTGCAATAAGCGTAAGATTCATGCCATATTTTGAGGCACGTAAATTTCTCAAGTGGCACAATTAAAGTGGAAATATTAGGTGGGGAGAACTTGGCAGTCTCTCCAACTTGGAAAGCGCACCCGCTATGCAATAATGGGTCAAAAATTCATTCAAGTTTTACTGCTGTTCAGAGTTTTAAAAGACTTTTCACAGTTGAATGCAAAGTAGTAAAAAGCAGAGTATTAGGAAATGAGAATGCTGTTGTGTTATTCAGACATGACTTTTTAATTTCAGATTGGAATCACGTGCTCCCCTCGGCCACGAGGATGCAGAAGGAATAAATAAAAAGTTTTCTTTAATACTGATTTAATTGAAGGTTCAGCATGGCCCTTGTGTTAGCGGGGGGAAAAAAAAAAGAAAGAAGAAAAAATGGTTTCCTGAATCACACACAGAGACAGCATCAATCATTTCCGAAGCCAGATGTAGCCTCCAAACTGCAGCCTGACAACACATCTCCTGTTTGTGCAGCCACCAAGCAATTATTCTTTCCATTATATCTCCCAATGACAGATCTCCAAACCCAGGGCTGTAAAAATTAGAGTTTGGGCTTATACAGTTGTGGCGGGTCTTAAAAAAAAAAATAAGAAAACTTATCATGGTTGCAGTGTTTATGAGCTTGTCAAAGTACATGTACATAATTTTCATCAGAATTTCTTTTACCTCATTTTCAATCCTTCAGGATTAGATTTATCAGCAGCTCATTCTGTTCCTGCGTCCGAGCGGTTTTTCCACCTGCGAGTGGTATCCTGGTGGGTTGGCTCTGCTTGGGAAATGGGAAAGCTTTTCTTCCTCCTCATCTTTTCTTCCTTTTCATCCTCACCATTTATTTCATAGTTTTCTTCATCATCATGATTTTTTTCATAATTTTTTTATCATTTTATTCATCTTCATATTTTTTCATCACTTCTTCATTATTTGCTTCATCATTGCCTTCACTTCCTTAATTTTCATCATTTTTTGTCATTTTCTGCATCTTCCTCATTTATTTCATCACTCTTCATCATTTTTTCATCTTTTTTTCATCATTTTCTTCATGTTCATCCCCTGTATCATCATTCTCTTCATCATTTTTTTCATTTTCATAATTTGCTTCATCCCCATCCTTTTTTCCATCATTTTCTTCATCTTCCTCAGTATTCTTCAAACATTTCTCTCGTTCAAATCATTTTTAAGGTACTGCCTTGGTTGTGCACCAAATTTGAAGTGTAGTTTTTAGAACCATCGTGGTCTGTTTGGTACATTCACCACTGTGAATCTGTTTGGATGAGGAAGAAATACCAGCGGGAGCACTAAAGTGGGAGGCAAACCCAAAACAAGACAACTGAAAATTGAAATATTATTTCCATTTAATATTTAATTTATTTATACTGGGGGAAAATTATCAGGTGAGCATCCTATCACTCCATACCCTTATCCAAAGTCCCTCTCTAATTCTCTTGCAATTTTCTTCTCCCAGTGAACACGACTATGAAATTAAAAATAGTTTTCCCTGTTTTCTCTTCTAAAAAAGTGACCAGCATTGATAAATGTGCATATTTTTGGCTCTACCGTGTGGTAATGTAACTGAAATTTAATTTCTGCCAACTGAATTTGTTTTAAAACTAAATCCACAATGGAAAACAAAAAACAAGCAAAACCTTTAATGCTTGTTCTCAGGAGAAAGAGTGCAGAGGTCTCTGATTTGTGTTTGTGAACATAGAGTCAACATGTGATGATGGTTTTATGGGATTTACAGAAAAAATGCTCTCTCCTTATATAATTTTATGTTTCTGTGACTCATCAGAACTTTCTGTCCTGCACCATATGAGTGGTCACCTGTGATTTATGTTCCAAAGGAGTAAGTAGGTTCAAAAAGGAGTAGAAAAAAGCAACTTGGCTCTGAGTATCACATCCAAACTCTTTGTCCAAGTTGCTGCAGCAAAATCAGAGCTAAGAACTCTCCATGAAATTGCCACTGGATTATTCACTGATTTACCCAATGTTATTTAGGGTGGGGAAAAATAAAATCAAATCTGTGCAATTGCCTTAGGAACCACCGAAGTTCAACACAAAGGGTTGTGTTTGTGCTTCCTGATGGATAGGCTGGGCCAGGGCATCACTGGTGCCAATGCTATGGGGGACCAGGAATGGTCCCCCATATGTCAAAATGGTCCATGAGCTTCCCAGCTTTTGGTGTTTGCTGAAAAGACTTTTCTTTGCATTGGAAAAGATTTTCCAACTCTGTCCCACTCTGACTTTGGCAGTTTGTTTCTCATGTCAAGTAGCCTCTGTAATCTATTACAATATATAGGCCAGTCTGATTCCACCACCCCCCCCCCACTCCAGCCTATGTCCTCTTTCTATTTAGGAATTAATTATGATGCTATCTCGTATAACTCATTAGTATCAATTAATTCTTTCCCTTTCATGATTTTATATAGCTAAATTAGATTGCCTCTTAGGAACTTAATAATCAGTATGGACTCATTTAGACAGATCTCTTTTCCCCTTCTCCACCCAGTTTCACTTGGGCATGAGGATGCAGCGGTGGGAAGTGCCTTGTCCCCTCCGGTGGTGACAGGGATGGTGTGATGCCACAACTGTGCCCCGTCTCCACTGTCCCCACCAACTCTGGCCTCACCTTACCCATAACTCTGAATTCTAGCAGTCTTTTTTATTATTATTTATTTATTTTGGTGCTGCACAAGATGTTACTCTTGGTTTACCAGCACGAATAGGAAATATCCTACTTCCAGCATTTGGCCAAAACGTCATGAATTATCTTCCCCTTAAACTCACCACAGGGACAACGAGAGACATCGAGGGAGATGTTGGTTTCCTCATTCATCTTGGTGGGGAGTTAACTCTGAAATCAGAGCATTGCTGGCATTCACATGTCCGTGTTTAACTGCTTCACTGCTTTACTGGCACGTCGAATCCATTCAGGGAAAAAAAGCAGTAATATGATTGAATATATCTGGCAGGACCTGGTATTCCCACTCATTTTGAATCTGATCCAGCAGTAGCAGCAAAGGCAATTAAATAACAAGTTTTTCTCCTGCAAAATGAGTTGCAAAATGCCCCCCAGCTGCATGATGTAGGAAATACACCTTGATTTTACTAATTGCTGTGCCTGTACCTCACTGGGGCAGGATCCAAGGCAGCTTCCCATGATCCACATCATGTATTCCAAGCAACTGAGCCCAGGCTGGGCTGGGTTATCCCACACCACGGGGGGCCTGGGATGAGTTGCTGAGTGACTGTGGGCAGGGGATGGTGAAAGGTGAGCGGATTTGCCTTGTTGAAAACATCAAACATCAAACATCATCTGCCACCCTTGGGCAACACGACACTCCAGATGCTCCTGCGATCAGCTGGAAGAGAGTTCAGTCTCAGCCTCTTGCTGAAAATAACAGCCAGGCTGATGTAGATGCAGCTTATCTTTAGTGAGGCAGCAAAATGCAGTCTAAAAACCAGAATTTTGGGAGATCAGCCGGTGTGATGTCAGAGCTGCACCACCATGGGCCGAAACTGAACCATCCTGGCAGTGGCACCGAGCAGCCATGATCTGCTGCATTGCAATACAACCTCCAAAAAGTTGGATTTTTTTAAAAAAGAGTTAAAATATTTAAGTGAAAAAAAAATAGAAAAATAAAAAAATCAGTGTTAGATAAGTTATTGCAGGTTGCAGCACGCACATGACTGCACATGTGTGTGCTGGGTCTTGGAGCACCCTGATCTAGTGGAAGGTGCCCCTTTCTGTGGCAAAGGGTTGGATGATCTTTAAGGTCCCTTCCAACCCAAATCATTCCATGATTCCATGATATTGCATCTCCCTCACATCACCTAGTACTGGAAAAGTATGACCCAAAGAAGACAATAACCCCATTGCAGGACAAAGTTGTCCATCAGTACTTTTCCCTACAGCAGCTTTGGAAGAGCCCAGGTTCCTCCTCAGAAGGGCTGCTGGAAATTACTGTATTGATCCCAAATTTTAGTGTTTCCATATTCACTGCCAGATCAAACAACAGAGCCAGAGACAGGAGGGCTCTGCTGGGAAAGCCGACAAACACGAGGTGGTTTTAATCAGCAGCATAAGGAGTGTAATTGCTAAATCCCAATTAAGGAAGATATGGGTCAAGTAAAGGAAAAAGGGTGGGTTTCTGTGAAAGCTGAGGAAAAGTCAAAAGGCTGAGGCTCATAGGATAACTTTATTTTGGGAACAAAGATTTGAAGCTGCCTCCTCCTCCCATCGGTCCCCCGGCATCCAGCCACTCACCACTCCTGCCTCAAACACCCACTTCAGAGGGATGCCAAGGGGAAAAAAGGGAAGGGAAAAAAAAAAAGGAGAAAAATGGAACCCAAAACTTCACTAGAAGGACAAAATTTTTTCTTGAGAAAACTACTAGTCTGTTTTCCTAAAAATTTAAAGAAAATTCAATCTAAACCCCCTTTCAGGATGGTGTTCAAATATGATTTTCAGTAAAAATAAGGAAGAACGTACTGTCTGATCTATCTTTTATTAATTTTTCCATGAGAATATCATCTCTTTCTCCTAAGCGGAGATTATTCCCATTATCAACAAATTTTAACTAGTATTGTTCAAATCTAAGAGTTTTACTGAATTTGCACTTCCTTTAGCTAATCAGGGAGCTCCCTCTATTATTTAATCTATTTACATTCATGTATGCAATTATATTTTGTAATCTGATTATGTGTTCTATATCTTTGTAGGGCTGAAAATGCTGAATGTTGCATTTCCTTTTTATTATACGAGTTGTCAAGTTCTTTTTGGATGGAAATGAGAGTTCAGTACCACGGTGGTGAGAACAGCATTAATTCCACCAGCTAAGCAGACCTACCAAAATAGTACTGGATATGAAATTCTGTACCCGAATATTAAATTTTATTAATAAATTTCATTAGTAAAGTTAATATACAAAGGAGATAATATTATCTATAATAAAAAAATTAATAGGTGGTTTCTGATCATCACGTCCTTCAAGATACTAAAACCCAGCAGATCTTATCCTTTCAAATCTATTTTTTATTCATAGATAGGGAGAGGAAAACACATTTTCTGCTCTTCCAACTCCCAATCATGTTTTCAGTTCTGAGTGAATTAGTCATTGACCTGAACCAGCTGAATACATTGAAATGAAAATAAAACCAACCCAACTTTCTGCTGTTGCTGAAATCACTGTCATCACGTTTATCACTGCAGCGAAGTCTGACTCCTGGTGCTGAGCTGGATCCTGCCACCTCACTCATCTGAACCACTTCAAAATGATCTCAGAAATATCTTCTACCTAAGCCTGTTTTGCATTTAATCTGAATTATTTATCTAAGTTATCAGTTTCCTTGGTTTTATTCTCCTGGCACCCTCTGCACTGACCCAAACTGATGGGTGAAATACCAACCTCAGCCCCTGGAAGTGTCCAAGGCCAGGTTGGATGGGGCTTGGAGCAACCTGGCCTAGTGGAAGGTGTCCTTGCCCATGACAGGGGGTGCAACTGGATGGTCCTTAAGGTCCCTTCCAACCCAAACCAGTCTGTGATCCTATGACAGAAGAATAACGTAGGACAAGATATTGTTTTATTAAGAAAAAGAGAAAACGGGAAGCAATGATAGTAAGCAATGTAAATTTGACCTGGAGGAGATCCAGTTGTGACTGCTGAAATGGTTATTTTAGCATCCAAACCTGCTCTTTCTGCTGTCTCTTGTATTTGAACGTACTGTTGGAGTGCAAAGTTCACACAAACCAGAATTATTTATGCCAACTTCCACTAAGAGCAGAAAATTTTACCACAAAAGGAAAAAAAAATCTTTATTTTCCTATCTTTGACTCAAAATGTGTCATCCCTATAACATGGAACTGTTGCATTGCCAACTCTAGTGGCACTGTGGGATTTGGTCAAACATTGGACTTGATGATCTCAAAGATCTTTTCCAACCTTAATGACTCTGTGAAAGCCCCCCATGTTCCTTATCAACTTGAGGCAGAAGAGGCTATTCAAAGGGCACAGCCCTCATTGTCACCTGACTTAGGAGAAAAAACTGTCCTCTTGATAATGCTCCCATGGGTTATTTTATAATATTTGTGGGCAGCACCCGGAGAGCATGAGCAGATTATTTGCTTCTGGTAGTTGTTTGCTGGGCTAATTTAAAATATTTTAATTTAAAAAAAAAAAAAAGTGATTTATTGCAGATTTCTGCATTTACATCACTAATGTAAATATGTAGCTAATTGCTTGACTGTATATATTTATTAATTTTTTAGTTATTCCAATTTCTTGGTCATGGCATTTTACAACCATTGAAAGCAGAGCATTTTGAACATCTTTATGTGTAATACCCTAAAGAGGGTTTTTTCAGGACCTAATTTTTTTCTTACAAATACTGCTCTCTCTCTGTATTTTTCCCATGCTCTGTCACTGTTCAGGGTTGAGCTGCTGAAGGGTCTTAGCAAATCCCTGGCTGAGGGTGTGGAGCTTTGGAGCAGGGACTGACATGGGCAAGGAGTGCTTAGCTTGGACCTCTGCAAAACATAATTCCAGAAGGTTTGGGCCGGTAAATACCAGTTTAGAGTTGAAAACTAAAAGGTCTCTGGGTAGTTTTCTCATAAAAAACATTAATTTCTTTTTATATTTTGATGAATACTAATGTCTTTGGGGTCCTGCTGCTCCTGTGCCCACCCGTTTCTGGCTTTAACTTGCTGACTGACACAGTTCTGGTGGTTTGTATGGAGACTGTAGTTGATGGTCCTCACTCAAGGATCTGGCTTCACTCCTTGGTTCATCAGAGCCTCTGGCTGGTCCTTACCCACTGCCTGGCCTTTGCTAATTTGTCCAGGCTGTGTCTTAAGGGATAAAGTAAGTGAGGGAATAGTTGAGGAGAAATCTTGGAAGCTCTTGTAGAGATATTGGGGATAGTACAGTGTTTGTTGGATTGGTGACCTATGCTGAGATGAGACGTGGATAAATCAAAAAGTGAAGAAGCACCATGGACTGAACTCATCTGCCCAAATAGCGTTGTGGGATGGTTATTAGAGGTTGTATTATTATTATTATTATTATTTCTATTCATTACAGTTTCAAAGTACTTTTGTGTCTGTAGTCACAAACCCCTGGACCAGGAACTGCACTAAGGAGGAAGGTGGTTACTGGTCACTGGCACAGGTTGCCCAGAGAAGCTGTGGCTGCCCCATCCCTGGAAGTGTCCAAGGCCAGGCTGGACAGGGCTTGGAGCAACTTGGGATAGTGGAAGATGTCCCTGCCCCTGGCAGGGGGTGGAACTGGATGGTCTTTGAGGTCCCTCCCAATACAAACCATTCCAAAGCCATCACAGAGCCCACCCTGAGTGCTTGCCCCACAACAGAACTACACAGCACGAGGACAGAGATCATTAAACACAACTTTATTGGGTTTCAATGTACAATTTTTTTTCACATCTTCCTCCTTTCTTCTCTCACTCTTCTCCTTGGTGTCTCCATCCTACTTCGCAGATACAGGGCAACTGTTGCTTGGCTGTATTACCCAGACCAGTTCCAGCCTCAGTTTCCTTTTTTGATTTTTCTATTTTAGATTTTACACAGTAAGAAATCTGTAATTTTTGTCAGGTTAGAGCAAAGCATCTTTCAGATAATTTCCTTGCACCTCACTACCCCTTCATTGTCTGTTATGGGGGTAGTTGCTGTCTTTTGTTACAAAGTCATTTCTGAAACAGCTTAATTTATTTCAAGGTAAATACAAAAAAAAATAAGAGTCATATAACAAAGCTTTGTGGGTACCAAAAATGCATCGTTTTTTGATTAATTACCTGCAGCCTTTAGTTCACACTACCCTGTCAGTAGTAGCACTAAGTCAAGAAAAAGAAACCAAAACCATTAAGTGCAACTGTTGCTTTATTTGAATGTTTAAGAAATAAAATATAATAATATTACCTCTGTCACTATCACATTTCAACTGACCAAAGTGCACTGGTGATGTCACCAGCTGAAGTGGGGTCCCAGACTAGGAGGTCTCAAATCCTCCATCAGTTAATTTTGACCTGAACAGAGAAATTTTATCTAACAGTGAAGTTTAGCATAATATATAAGAAAAGAAGGAGGCTGGGTTCCATTATTTAATTTCTACAATTTAAAGTTCTGGGACAGTTAATTTAATTTAAAATTTCTGCATTTATAAGAATCTGAATAAAGATAATCACTTTTTGAATTATACCACCAACTTTTAAAAACTTTTTATTACTTGTGGGACTTCAGGAACATTCCTCTTTTGTATGCTTTTGTAGAGGTTGTTTGCATGCCCTGACTCCAGACTGGGTGCTTTCCTTTCCTTTCCCTGTAAAACTTAGGTCACTACATTGCACAACGACAAGTGGCCAAAAAAAAAAAAAAAAAAAAAAATCAATTTGTAATCTGATTTGAGGGTTTTGATTTCCTCTGATGAGTTTAAATTTCATTAAAAGCAACCTTATTCTCACATAAAAGAACTCCTTGAAGGGTAAAACAGGGAATTGTCTCAAAGAGTATAAAGAATCTCCGCTCCTTTGTGCTATTTATTCACGGCATTAATTGTGGGGTCCGGCGGGCGGTGTCGGTTGGCAGATGCACCATTATCGGCCCCGGGATCTGCGTGAGGAGGGGAGGGGAAGCACAAGGGCTCACATTCAAAAATCACTCTGTGCCGTATCGACACTTTAGTTATCAACAGCCCTTATTATCTGCTTAGCAGCGGATCGCAGCTTGCCCGTGACATAATAAGCTACAAATCACTGGTGGGGCCTTTCTGCATTCTCCTAATTGTGTGTATTCTCTGGAAAAAAATTATCGTCGGGCCTCTTGTCTTGATGAGAAATTGACATTTTCTGCGGGAGCCTGGCGAGGACTATGTGGGGAGATAAGACTTATAGTTGTTTTAAAGGAGTGCAGCCATTCTTTCAGAGGCCTCTTTATTGCTCTAGTTGACCCACTTGATGAGTATGGATTTCATGAGGTCTTTTTCAGCATTTGAACTATAAAAGGTTCAGAATGACACCACCCCTTATAGACAAAAGATAACCTTGCCCTTTGAATATATTGATTCTTTATTAACTAGGCTGTTTAATGCAATGAAATGAGGCATTAGATTGAAGCCTATTTCAAGTGCTTTGAATAATCTTTAAAAGCTTGAAAGACTTTTAAAAGCTGCTCTGCAGTAATTGGCGTATACTTTTAGAGACTGTTATTCCTTCATTTTTGATTAAGGAATTTTTATCATCTTCTTATGTCTAAACTCACTGTAGGCTGACACAACATATTTCCTCACCAGGGCTATTACCCAGCTACAGATGTAGGTGGCGGATCGCTCTAGGACTTGTCACTCCTAGTACAGCTTGTGTGGGTTTTCTCCTTTTGTATTTCCTTTGCATTGAAAGTTAGAGGAACCATTTAGATGCTCATTATTCAAACCTTTGAAATAAACCTAAAAGGAAAAGCGCCAGTAGGCATCACACAGACTTTCATCCCTAAAAACCATCTTATTTTTTTAGCGGCATGCATCTGATTATGCCGCTGTTTAAACACGATACACGGATACACATTCAAAGTGGAACAGTTTTCAATGCATAATAATAATAATCATCATCATCATCATCCAAAGTGCTCTATAGCTTTAACACCTGTTTTCGTCACACCTGTTTTCATCAAACATGATAACAATGGAAATAGTGGAGAAGAAAGGAAACATGGTTAAATGTCCCTGGTTTTCTCCTTCGTAGGCTGTGACTACAGTGAGCTGCACCTTCTCATCACACTCCATCACTCTGCCACTAAGACACGGGGTGGTGAAGGAGGGGCTCTGGCACACGGTGTGTCATTTGGCACTACATCCACATGTAGTCCATATATTTACTTTGGAGCTCAGAGTTTCTCAGTGCCCTCTCGAAGTTGTCAGCAGCCCTCTGATTAATGACCGGATCAAAATCCATAACAAAATCCCTGCTTTACCACCATAGGCACTTACATTGCTCTGCCAGACCCATATTCCTGAAAAAAAAAACCTTTTTTTGCTGCTACTGCTCACACACAACGATACAGGAGCACAGTTGGCATCTGGGGTGGGAAACTCAGACCTGGAATCAAGCAAAGCGTTGTAACTCTCTCTGACTCAGAGGCTGCATCGTGCCCTCCTCAGTATATACATATATATATGTTTTAACTCCGTTTTATGTACACTGCACGTACTATGGTCCAGAGGGTGAAATATTTGTCCTCAGCATTATAATTAGCAAAAGCATTTGCTTCCTTATCAGCAGTTAAAAGACGAGCACGTCGACCTTCGGTGTCCAAGTGCCGCGTGGAAAATTTGGGTTGCGCTTTGTTTAAAATAACTTTTCCTGTTTACAGACTTTTACAATATGATATTAAAATAGTAAAAAAAAAAAAAATCTACTGTTACCTTCACTTTACGAAAACAGTGTCTAAAGTGCACAGCTTTGGTTAAATAAGAAAAAGAGATATTCTGCTGTTACCTTCACTTCACAAAAAGTGAGCAGTTTTGGTTAAGTACTGTGCCAAGGTTGAGCAACAAGGCATTTTTCTGTGGAGCAGAGGTCTCCTTCCTCATCCTCATCCCAAGGAACTGAAAAGACCATGTCAAGGGTTGGGTTTTTTCATAACCAAGAAATAAAAATTATGATATTTAGAAATGAAACCCCCAGTGTTGCATTTTTTCATTTCATGTTTTAGTCACTTTTTTTAATAATCAAACCAGATAAAATTACTAAAAATGAAATTCACAGACAAGAAATACTTTAATTAAATATTGTGTAAAATGAACATTTTTTTATACAGTTAAATATATGAAAAAATGTACAGATAAAACAATCTTATTGTAGGGTCTTTAACAGTAAAATCTACCATTTAGTGAAGCTTTTCGTCTGGAGACAATGAAGCAATGAGTGCATTGACTAATTAATCTAAAACACAAACAGATTGCATTTATGAAGGAACTTGCAGACTTTCTTAACATATACACGTGACCTCTTTTGTTTTTTTTTTTTTAGAGTAAAACCTTACTTAGACAAAATATAACGGAGGCAATTCAGTTCCAAAGTGACTTCTCAGGCTTTCCCACTTAGCCAGGCCTTGGCCATGCTCACAGAGCTGTATCGTTCTTCTAAACCCTTTAATAAAAGCTTTACTAAAATGTGCATTTTTTTGCCCAGAAAGAAAAAAAAATTAAAAATAATAATAAAAATAATTTTAAAAAATTATTCCTCCTTTTTGGTTAAAACGTGAATTCTGCTGCAGTTTGCAATGTGTTTTGCAGTGCTGTGCTGGCAAACCAGTTAGTGCAAAGGAAAAATAAAAACAACTCCACGTTTTTCTTGCTGGGTTTGGCACTAAGAGCCACGGAATATAACGGAGGTCATTCCAGTTTAAAAAATACAGTCAGCTATGGGTCATTTACAAAAGGTTCCCTAAAAAAAAACACCCCAAGAAACCTAAATAAACAACTCCCAGACATTAAAAATTCAGTGTGATCCTGATTTCCCGTGTTGGAGCAGTGCAGGGTTTGGGAGAATGCAGAGTGCAGCAGAAAATCGACACAGAAAGGAGTGGGAGAATTGTACACCGGGATTGTGCTTTTTTTTCCCCTTATTTTTTACACCAGAAATCATCCAAAAGAAGTCGTGATTAACAATTGTGGTGTAAGCCTGTGATAAAACAGCACAAAAGTTCTTCAAAGAAGTTCACTTTTAAGGCATCAGAGAAGTTCATGTGGCAAACATTTTAATTAAAACATCAGAAGTGAATTTATTTTTAAACTTTAGGCCTCTGAATTTTTCCAGTAAACACAGTTCAGCTATGTGGCAAAGTCATGGGTGGCAGCTAAAAATGACTTTTTACAATCTTTAAAAAAAAAAATAAAAAATAAAATAAAAACAAACAAACAGAAATAGGAAATAAAAAATGCAACCACAAAATAGATTCATCTTTTCTGTGGCTGTATCACATGCACATATTCTACTAGTATTCATTACAGCCATGTGGCACAATTTTGATTTGACTATACAACGAACGACTTTTTTTTTCAAAATTATTTGTTCTGATAACTTAAAAATAATATAAAAATAAACAATGAATTTGACTTTTCCTCAAAAAAATAATAAAGAAAAAAAGGATGGAAAGGTTAAACAATAGCAACTTTATGAAGTACAAATGAAATGCACGGACACTCATTTATTTAAAAGAAAAACATGAAGGCAATGGTTCTTGGCTTAATGCTTTTTTCAGCATCACGATACCAGGCCAGGACAAAAACCAATACATACAGGAACATAAAAAAAAAAATATGAAAAGCAATATACAAAATTTCAAAGATAAATACAATATTTATAGTTGATATGTTACAAAATAAATTCCCTTAGTGACTGCAAGTGTTTATGTGAAAGAAAGTGTTGCGATGGGTAAGACTATTTTATTCCTTATAGCCTCCATAAGGAATAAAATCTGCTTTTTGTTTTCTAAATATTTAAGTGGATCTGAAAAAAATTCAAGACAAGTGTATAAATATTTAGCTACAACTTTGGCAAAATCACAAAAGTCTACAATTTTATAACCACATACAAAACACATTAGGGAAGAAGGATCTAGAAGTCAAAAGGACAATTTTCTGGTACAAGAAACATAGACTTCACAGTAGCCTAAAATGCAATAGTATACAGTGCTAGCAAAAGTTGAAAAAATGTTGCAGATCACACTTGCTTAACAGGAAGCTCTAGCAGTGGAAGTATATTTTTTTCATTTTTTAAACCAACAGACAGTAGCAATTTCTTTTTTTTTTTTCTCTGTCAGTGTGCTTGTTGAAGGCAAGAGAATTCAATATCAAAGTTACAATTTCTAACTACAATAAGTTACAAAGTTCCATTTCATTAAGATGAAGTTAAGCAACGATAAACCCCCCCGTGCCCGCCCCCGCGCCCCGGTTTTTTGTGTGGTTTTTTTCTAATCATATATTCATCCTTATTTTTTTTTATTCTTTTTTTCCAGTTTGATGGCTCATAACCTCCTTGGCCCCCTTTTTTTTCCACCACAAAAAAATATTTCACATTATAGAGATACACAACCATTGTGAATCTAGTTATGAGTACAGAAAAATGTTCGGAGGCATTTTTCATCAGTGTTTCATGATAATCAAAATGGTGCATCCACAAAGTTTCTCCCAACACATAGCAAGTACTAGACATAGCCAAGACGTAATCAGAAACTTTATACAAAATAGGCGTCGCTTTTTCCTTATTCTCCAGGACTGAGAAATGTGAAAATATGAGAAAAATTCAGTCAATAAAATGGAATTGTTCATGAAGAAGTAGGTTGTTTGCATGTAGATTCTTAATAGTTTAAATAAAATCTTTAAACAAAGTCTTTTTTTTTCTTTTTTTTTTTGTTTGTTTTTTTTTTTCCTGTAGCATTTCGATTTGTTGCTGATTCTGCGTGAAGATACTGCTTCCATCAGCATGTCTTAATATACTAAACTTGTCCCCTAAGCCCATCCTCTGCAGCTTGGTGCTACGGTAGGTAAACAAAAGTGACTTTACATTGGCGGGACTACAAGCCCGGACATGGCTAAAAGAGAAAAGAGAAGAAAAAGGAGCCGTTATTGTCACAACTGGGGGAAGGTACAGCTGGTTCAAAGCCATCGCGATGCTCAAACAGGGGATGCAGAGTCGGGTTCCTCCACGTCATCCTTGGACCAAGGGACCATGGACACGCACCTCTCATAGCAAAACAAAGGGCTTCTCCTTGGGAAAGGAGGCTCTGAGCAGGATTTTGAGGGAAGGGCACCCTGACTCCTGTGCTCAGCTCTCCAGGCTCCCGACAACACTCCTGACCATAACACCATTCCTTGGGGACATCCCCTCTAACGATCATTTCATGCCCAGACCTGCACCTGGGCAGAAAACCTCCTTTTCCACGATTCTACTTTATGATAAAAACAGGACTGAGCAAGCCAAGAACTCTCCAAGACCAAAGCCAAGGACCCTACACCTCCTCCCAACTCTGGAACTCAAATGCCATAAAAACACAGTGACAGGACCCCAGGGAACAGCCTGAAGTTGCGTCAGGGCAGGTTTAGGTTGGATGTCAGGAGGAAGTTCTTCCCCCGGAGGGTGGTTGGGCACTGAACAGGTTCCCCAGGGCAGTGGGCACAGCACCAAGGCTGCCAGAGCTCAAGGAGCATTTGGATGATACCCTTAGGCACATGGTGTGACTCTTGGGGATGGTCCTGTGCAGGGCCAGGAGTTGGACTCGATGATCCTTGTGAATTCTTTCCAACTCAGCATATTCTGTGATTCTGTGATTCTATCAGTAGCCCAGACCAGCCATATCCAGAGCTTTTTAACAGATAAAGACTGATATGCCAACAACCACTGGTTTTTTTCCCTAGTTAACTCTTTGGCAGAAACATATTTTAGACAGTCTTTAATTTTAGTGTTGTTTAATTTTTGCCGCAATGATATTTCTCATTAATTTATGTACAACAGATATTAATAAATTTGTTCGTGTAGTGATGTGAACTTCAATTTCTCAGTTCATTAATTTCAACAATATTAATTTATTTCTGATTCGCTGTTACAGCTTTACGGTTTGGAAGAGCTGGGTCCGTACACATTTCATAGGTGACACAACTTCCTGCAGCAGCATGGTCTGCACCATCAGCGCTGCTCCAATGGATGCACCCAGAGCCCTGAGCAGTCCTGGTCCTTCTGGCACCATTTTTGGGAAGGATTTGGATGGGATGTTCTCTAGAGCACAGCTCAAGTGATCCCCTTGAAACAGGTTAAAGTTTTCCAACTCTACCACTTTTTTCCCCAGTTAGACATAGCAAATATGTTGAAATTGAAACTGAAGTTATAATTTTGCATTTTTTATAATACTGAATGTTTTAAAGCTAAATAGCAACTGAACTTAGAAAATTTAACTGGAGAATAGTGCATATATTGGCAGAGACCCTTCTGACCTGAAACATTTAGTTTCTTCATCATGTTTTCACAGAATCCAAGAATCACTGAGGTTGGAAAAGCCCTCCCAGCCCATCGAGTCCATCCTGTGCCTGATGCCCACCTTGTCACCCAGCCCAGAGTACCGAGTGCCACATCCAGTCGTTCCTTGGACACCTCCAGGGATGGGGACTCCACCACCTCCCTGGGCAGCCCCTTCCAACACCTGAACACCTTTTAAAGAACCCTTAAAACAACCCTTCACTAAATCTCTGTTCCACACTGCATCAGCCCGGGCCAGCAGATGACCTTGCCCTGTGTTTGGACCTGCCAAACCCCTGCTCTCAGGTTGGTTTCTCCAATGGGATTCAGTCAGCAGGAAACCTGTCACCACGTCAGTCTGGTTACTTGAACTGGAGGATGCTGGAGATCATTTTGAGATGTTATCATAGACTCACAGAATCATTAAGGCTGGAAAAGACCTTTAACATCATTCAGTCCACCCATCAACCAGCACTACCACCATGTTCACCACTCAACCATGTCCTCCAAGTCCATGCTGCAATAGCACCATCAGCTTCTCCATCCCTGGAAATGTCCAAGGTCAGGTTGGACGGGGCTTGGAGCAACCTGGAATAGTGGAAAGTGTCCCTGCCCATGGCAGAGGGTGGGACTGGATGGTCTTTAAGGTCTCTTCTAACCCAAACCACTCTGGGATTCTATGATTCTACTGTGTGAAAAATTAGATTATCTGCTGCATGCTTTTTTTTTGCGGGGGGGGGGGGGGGGGGGGGGGCGTGGGGAAGAAGTCTAAATTTTTTAATTTAACTATTTTTGTTGAATTCTCCCTGTGGCACAATGGGAGGGGGGTGCAAGGTTGGTGCTCCAGACATTTATTTCACTGTTCTTTTAGTGGCAGCATTTGACAATTGTGAATTTCTGCACTGCGCTTCCTGCTGTGCAAATTGATACCAAATGCCTTCTTTAAGAAAAATGAGCTGGCTAGTTTTTTAATAATAATTTTAATACTTTCATCCAGAGAAAGACCAGAAAATTAAGCAGGATGCAATTTTAAAAGAATATAGAGACCCCTGTGCTCTGCGTTACAGTCCTATAACCAGAGAGCAATATCTTTCACAATCTATAGAAAGTAAATTACAATTGAAAACCAAATTTTGAACATATATTGTACTTCCAACTTCGCAGGGAGCCAGCAATTTCTCACTAAAAAAAAAATATTTTATACCTCAAATGTCTATTGTTTTAAACAGGAAAAGGCTCTCTGCCCAAAGGAACACATACAGTAGGATCCTGCTCTTAAAAAAGTGTGTGAGTACTTGACTTTGTGATCGTAGATTATGCAATGGAGGCCATATGGAGTCAACAAGATTGTGGCTTTTTGGATATGGCCCAAAGGTCCTTTTTTGTAGACTTAGTCACAGGAGTGAGTCATGGCCACGGGACAACAGAGAGAGAAGTTTCTCCTCTGTGATTTGCAGCTTCTGAGCGTTGACCCTGATCAGGTACCGGCTGTCTGGGGATGGATGTGCAGCTGAAATGGGTGCAGCAAGCAGGAAGACAACACATCAGCCCTGGCTGTCATGGCCTGCACCCTGACCCCTCTGAGATCTCCCCAGATTGTCTTCTTTTCTATTTGTTTTTATTCTTAACCTCTGTCTTTGTAAAATCACAGACTGGTTTGGGTTGGAAGAGACCTTAAAGACCATCTCATTCCAACCCCCTGCCATGAGCAGGGACACCTTCCACTAGCAGGTGTCTTGGATCTTTTTAGAAAAAAATCTGTTGGCTAAAGGCCATGTTCCCTCTCGGGCAGTAGGTCCTACAGTGCAGTGGGTTTTGGGGTCGTGCTTCCTGGCAGCAAGATCTTGCTTCTACTGCAGAGGGCTCAGGTGGTCCTGATGCTTAGGGTGATGTTAGCATAAGCCAGGAGGTAGAGCAGCTCAACCTCTGCTTTATACTTTGTTAGGAGGCAAAAATATCCACCTGGCCTCCAGGTGGAGCTTCATAGCTCTGGTCCTGTGTTCTCACCATCTTAGGTGTACCAAGAACAGCATTTTTCCCACACATAGACACATCCTGCGGTGGTTTACCCAGCAAAGATCAGTGCAATTAACCCCCAAATCCCTGTGAAAGAACCACCTGTGTCTGCATTCTTATCCATTCTTATCCATGTCCTGCCTTATCCATAAACTGAAGGATTTACCTCCAATACAACAACAGTGACCATGAGCTCTTACTTCCCCTTTGGGTTGACTAAATGTGTGACCATTTCTAACAGTGCAGACTCTTCAGCTGCCACTCAGCTCCTTTACATCCTGCTCTGTAATGAGACTCTGTACTTCAAGATCACAAAAAAAAAACTTCTGCTGCATTGGACTGCAGCTCTTAAATTCTAAATTTTAACTTAATGTAGAAAATGTGCTGATCAGATAACTCTCAAACTGTTTGCACAGTGTCCAGAAAGAAACTTTAAAAAGAGCTCAATGTCCATAAATGACTAAGAAAATAGGAAGAAAGAATAGAAATTCCCTAAACAACTGTATGGGTCAAATGCAGTATAAATAAGTGCCAACACAGGAGTGTTGGTGGCTTTTCTTTATGATATATCATGAAGGAAGGAGATGACAAATTCATCCCTGTCTTGCCACTCAGTTCTGGCAGCAGTTCAGTTCAAGGCAGTGGTTGAAATCTGTGAGGACAACTGAGGGAAATGTTGCCAACCTAAAACTTTTTGTGAATTCAGTCTGAATTAATAGTTTTGGTTGGGAGAAGTGATATTGCCTCTGCTTTGAAGGAACCTGAGTGAGGTGAGGTGGTGGTGAGGGCCTGGCACAGGTTGCCCAGAGAAGTTTTGGCTGCCCCATCCATGGAAGTGTCCAAGGACAAGTTAGACAGGGCTTGGAGCAACCTGGGAAGCGTCTCTGCCCTAAGTTGGAACTAGATGGTCTTTAAGGTCCCTTCCAACCCTACCTATCCCAGGATTCTATGATGCTCTGTAAGTTCCCAAATTCCTCACAATACTGAGCATCATTTTGTGGTGCTACTTTGCATAAACAATTCAACTTTTTGTCACAACCCTGCTCTAGTTACCACAACTCACTGCTCTAATTACCAGACCAGAAGGACATTCTCCCTATTTCTCTGTGTCATTCTGTTCAACACAAAATGATTCCATTCAACCAGTTGAGGAAAAAATGGCAAATGTTTGTTTCCTTGTTTATTTTCAACACTTCTATTTATTTTCAGTTCGGCTGCTGAACCAAAATCCAAAAGGATGACATCAGGTCTGCTGCTTGGATTGCAGCATCCTAAAATCAGGGATTAGTGGCATTGTTAAGTCTTCACTGGGCTGTCTGGTCATGGAAAAAGCTTAGTCCGGAGAAAGGCTGGGCTCAGCCTAAGAGTTAAATTGATGACCTAGTTAACAAAATCAGTATTGGCTGTTTCAAAGCCATTTTCTGAGTTTTATGTATGAAGCATTTTGCACTTGAGGCTGGAGATGTACAATTTTTAAAGGCTTGGGGAGGTGCCCAAGGGACATTAAGTGCTTGGTGCAGGCATTCAGCCCACCCCGTTCTCCTTAAAACCACACTTTGCAGTAATCTAGTGCTTTTAAACACCTAAACCCTTGCCTATCTGATGAGAAGCCCTGTATTTACATACTGAAATTACAGAAATTCATATCATTTTAGTTTAGATGTTTAAATAGTTGTATTTTTCAGAGTAAATCACAATCAACATGTTAATATGAATATATATATAAATATCTGCTACAGAGCAGTTGTCTCAGATCTGTCATGTTACCACATTTATAATATTTTATTTTGTTTATTTTATTAATTTTATTATTATCTTTTATTTCTATTATTTTAGTTTATAATTTTATTTTTAAGATTTTATTTTTCATTATATTATTTCAGTATTTACTTTTCATAGTAGTGTCTTTATAAAAAGAGGAAAGTAGGACACTGGATTATTTTATTAATGGATTATTTTTTCTAAGAATATCAATATAGTTTTCTCCTTACAGTAGTAACATAGCAAAGCTTCCAGTAAAGAAATATGAAAGAAACTGTTAATCTAATTATCCTTTTCTTTAACTTTCATCCCACAATAATTTTGCATAGCTGAATCCTCAGCTCTTCCTTGACCTGAGTGCATAACAAGCTCTCCTATGCTTTTTTGGGCCAAGAAGTGAATAACAAGCTACAGAAACATTAGTTTTAAGATCTTGGTGGTGGACAGACAGTTCTGTGGGGTTGGGATTATGTCTCTCCAAAGTGCCTTCAGATCCTGCAAAATGCAGGTGTTCAGAATTTGTTTGGCAAATTAAAATATCTGTCATCTGTTTGCCTGTGAGTGCTCATTGTATCATGGGTGTCATGGTAATACAAAGAATAAATAACACTGTACTGCTAATTCTTAACTGAGGAAGTCAAGAGGAGTGATGACCTCCGGGGTATGAGTGTCCTCAAGCCTTCCTGATTTCAATGGGATCTGAAGTGCTCCAATTTACTCCACAATGAGACTCAACCAGAGGCAAACATTCAAATTATTCTAATTCATCTATAGTCTTATCTTCTAAATGCTACAATATGTCTTAAAAGTGGTACAATAGGACCTAAGTCTTCCTTTTTGGGAAGACTTCTTTGTTCATATTTTTGTTCTTCTACCAAACATACACTGTATCGTAATTCCTCCTGCCCCACTCCCAGCAGATGACCATGAGAGTTCTGAAACTGGTTTATAAGTTTTTCCTTGCACTCCACCCACACAAAATCACATGGATTAAAAAGAAAAAAAATACCAAAAAAGCAAATTATTAAAATTGCCTGCCTTAAATTAAATATTCAGTTCACTTAGGGATGTAACCACTCTAACACCACAGTAAGAGAGTGAGCTGGGACCACCAGAGCATGCAAACCCCCTGCATACAGGGCTACCTAGTCCAGGAGAAGGTTAGTTCACTGAATGAGAGCTTAACCTGATTTATATTAACTTCACATATTTGAAATCACTATTGCACCCTATGTAAAACAAGGAAATCACACCATGTCCTGCCGGAACGCTGCTGGATTTAAACATCCACAGAAATGTGTTCAAAAAACATATAAACACACGGAGTACATGAACCCTCCAAGTGGCATTCAGGGATACAGTATTCCTTTAAAGTTTAAGTCACGAACTCCTAAGGGAAAATACCAGAAAAACAGCTAGTGCTTTCTCTAATGCAAGTATTAAAAATGAACTAAAGATCTCAGCAGACCATTCGTGCTACCCTATTTCTCCCCCTGCTTTTGCATCGCTACGAGAGCACCAGGAACCTAAAAAAAAATTAGCCAGGTACCTTTCTCCCAAAGAAACCATCAGGGTTTGAGTGTATGCACCAAAAAAAAAAAAAAAAAAAAAGGCAATACACAGAAAATTGAGAGAGATCCAGCTCACCTTGAAGTCCATTTCCATTTGCACTGGTGCAAGATGGTGGAGGAGAGGCTTGGGGCCTGACAACAGGAGCGAAGGCGCTCTTTTGTTTCACTGCAGAGATGACATTGGCAGGTGAGAATGAGAAAATGCCGTGTGTACTGCTACAGTTTGAAGGGAGGGTGACCGAAGAGGCTGCCATGGTAGGGCTTGACGGCACTACTGCAATAAAGCAAAAATAATCAGGACTCAGATTGAGGTTTTCACGGCAAACACGGAAAAAGAGAGTGATAGGGCCTTGCCTCTTAAAATATATATAGAAATATATATATATATATAAAAAAAATATATATAAAAAATAAAAATGAAATGCCTTGGCTTGGCCACTCTCTGGATAACAGGCAAACTCTTTTGTGTTGGACTTTTGTTACGAATTGCGCAGTCCAATTTTTATTTTGTTTCATTTTTTTTTGTTTTGGTTCGGTTTATTTTTTTTCTCTATCTGAGATTGTATTCTGGCACAAAACAGATCAATTTATTATTTTCATTTTTACGTCCAGCCTCCAGAGTCACCCCTCCTTTTATCCAGTAGCTGACAATAGAGGAAAATCAAAACAATGCAAGGAGTTGATTTTGTAGTAAATATGAATCTATATGATGATGTGTTACCAAAAATAGACACTTACTGCCGTAAGGAGAGTTAGCTGAGGAGCCATTAAGAAATCCAGGGGAACCTGGTACACCTAGATTGGGCATGCCGGCATTGCCATATCCATTCATGCTATTGCTGACTGTGTTGTAATTGGACTGCTGAGGAGTACTGCTGGGAACATATCCTCGCGGGGAAACACTGCTTGTGTTGCGACTGTAACCTACTGTGTTAGAAACCCCCCCACCCCAAAAAAATAATGTTATTTTATAAGATAGACTTAGGGCTGGGGGGTTTCCTCATGCAGCATATATTACACAGTTTTAATTGATTGCACAGCTTTGCTCTGAGTTGTCTCTCACTGCCCTATCAACTCTTGCAGCTTGAGATAACCTTATCACGCCAACCCTACTTAAATCATCCGCGAGCACTCTATGTTGTCTCTCCTCTTAGCACAGACAGCCAACAAAAGCTCTCTTCGATCCAGCTGTGTCAGGTGCCTTCACGTTTGTCTTTAGGAGCAATTATCAACAGGCTCAAGTCCCGCTTTGTACCAACACACTGCGTGAACTTTCAGCCTCTCCAGACCTTCAAATGCCAGAGCTGACAAGAAAAACTTTTTTGTAGCAGTGATTTACTTTAAAAGGCTGTTTTGGGGTCTTCATTTTGTGATTGATATTTTTATGCTAACAACAAGCTTTCATAAGGTGTAGCCATCAGTGAAAACTAATTCAAGAGCAAGTACAGAATTTTATAAGGCTTATTAGCTTGGAAATGCATTAAAAGACAATCTTTTTAGAAGAGGAAACATAGCAGAATCAGGATTTTAAACAACAATTTGTTCCTATCTGAGCAATCAATTTAATAATTATGTTGCAAGCAAAAAAAAAATATGCGTTTGAACATATCTAATAATCCTGTTTCCCTCCTTTCATTAGTATCAAAATTAATTTTAAATGCAATATGCTACATGCATTTTCAATTACAACAGGTAAATTAAATCAACTATTACTTTTATTAGTAACATATATGTCACACATGCCTACAAACAAAGTATTTTAAAATCACAGACATCAAATTAGATTTATCTGTGTAAATATTCCAAAACCAGGTGGAGGTACCTAGACATAATTATTTTATATTAAAAAAAAAGACATACACGTTGTATATTTACTGTGAATAACAAAGAGCTTTCTACACTTTGCCAGTTGTATTTTTCGCCCCCACTAGAGATGCTTTATGATAACAGTAAATGAAAGAACAGGAAGAATTAAATATTTCAAGAAAGTTAAAGGCGGCTTTTCAGACACACGAGTAGGGAGAGAGAAAGAGATAGGACACGGCGGCGGTGACATCAGTTCAGATTGATGGCACTGGCCAAAAGCAGTCACCAAGGTGGAGGATTAACTCTTGAAATCCCACCTACCTTGGTCGTTGGCTTGTGATGTTTCGGAGACGTTGACGGCGAGCTGGCTGCTGAAGGAGTTCACCCCCATCATGCCGGTGTGAGCGGGAGTGTTGGCTAGAGTGGGGATCTGGTTGTGGTTGCGGGGCACGCTGTACAACGCCTCGGCAATGTCAGCTGCTCGTTTCAGGATTATCTCCTGGAAAGACAGAAAAGAGGCTCTGACAACTCAGACGCTTATTTGCACAAATAGCCCAAGTTGCAATAATGCTAAAATTTATCAAAGAGATTCAGGTGGAATTATAGTGAGGGCGGAGAGTTTGCTGCGTGTTTCAGCAACACCTCCTGTTTTTCTGCCTACATGCAATTCCACCTCAACACAGTAAGTATAAAGAAATAAAGAAATTAACATAAAATCAGAGTTTAGCACTAGAAGTCAAGTCAAAATCCCAACACACATTTTATTCGCTCAGGGCGGGAGATGTATTTTCAGCAGTTCGCAAAATACAGTAGGTCTGATCCGCTCAGTTTAGCAGATTTCTTTAGGACTTCCCATTAGTCACTGTATATTTTGGCCCGAGTTCAAGGTTATTCTCTTGCCTTAATGCTTGCTTATGCTTTTGGCACCTTACACTTAATTGTCATTTCTGATGGGCAAATGAGCGGCGAGAGGAGAAGGGGAAGATGAAGCGTTTCCCTCAGAGCATTGCATCACATCAGACTGCCCTCAAGGTGGCTGGCAAAGCCCGGCTGTGTACAAAGGGAACGTGCTGATGCTCTGCCAGCTCTGCAAAGAGCAGGTATTGATCTACACATGTCAGCATGGGAACAAAGACCGCGTTGGTGACCTACCTGGTTGTTATGGGGCATCCCATATAGGGCTTCAACAAGGTCTGCTGCTCTCTTAAGTAATACTTCCTAGAGGAAAACAAACAACCTGCGTTATGTTTCACTAAGACAAGAGAAGTGCAGTG